>NC_069503.1:875097601-875337601 GCF_027579735.1 Bombina bombina | reverse complement strand
GCATCTAAATAGAATTTTAGAGCGCGAACAACATCCAAATTGTGCAACAAACGTTCCTTCTTTGAAACTGGTTTCGGACACAGAGAAGGTACGATAATCTCCTGGTTAATGTTTTTGTTAGAAACAACTTTTGGAAGAAAACCAGGTTTAGTACGTAAAACCACCTTATCTGCATGGAACACCAGATAAGGAGGAGAACACTGCAGAGCAGATAATTCTGAAACTCTTCTAGCAGAAGAAATTGCAACTAAAAACAAAACTTTCCAAGATAACAACTTAATATCAACGGAATGTAAGGGTTCAAACGGAACCCCCTGAAGAACTGAAAGAACTAAATTGAGACTCCAAGGAGGAGTCAAAGGTTTGTAAACAGGCTTAATTCTAACCAGAGCCTGAACAAAGGCTTGAACATCTGGCACAGCTGCCAGCTTTTTGTGAAGTAACACAGACAAGGCAGAAATCTGTCCCTTCAGGGAACTTGCAGATAATCCTTTTTCCAATCCTTCTTGAAGGAAGGATAGAATCTTAGGAATCTTAACCTTGTCCCAAGGGAATCCTTTAGATTCACACCAACAGATATATTTTTTCCAAATTTTGTGGTAAATCTTTCTAGTTACAGGCTTTCTGGCCTGAACAAGAGTATCGATAACAGAATCTGAGAACCCTCGCTTCGATAAGATCAAGCGTTCAATCTCCAAGCAGTCAGCTGGAGTGAAACCAGATTCGGATGTTCGAACGGACCCTGAACAAGAAGGTCTCGTCTCAAAGGTAGCTTCCAAGGTGGAGCCGATGACATATTCACCAGATCTGCATACCAAGTCCTGCGTGGCCACGCAGGAGCTATCAAGATCACCGACGCCCTCTCCTGATTGATCCTGGCTACCAGCCTGGGGATGAGAGGAAACGGCGGGAACACATAAGCTAGTTTGAAGGTCCAAGGTGCTACTAGTGCATCCACTAGAGCCGCCTTGGGATCCCTGGATCTGGACCCGTAGCAAGGAACTTTGAAGTTCTGACGAGAGGCCATCAGATCCATGTCTGGAATGCCCCACAGCTGAGTGACTTGGGCAAAGATTTCCGGATGGAGTTCCCACTCCCCCGGATGCAATGTCTGACGACTCAGAAAATCCGCTTCCCAATTTTCCACTCCTGGGATGTGGATAGCAGACAGGTGGCAGGAGTGAGACTCCGCCCATAGAATGATTTTGGTCACTTCTTCCATCGCTAGGGAACTCCTTGTTCCCCCCTGATGGTTGATGTACGCAACAGTTGTCATGTTGTCTGATTGAAACCGTATGAACTTGGTCCTTGCTAGCTGAGGCCAAGCCTTGAGAGCATTGAATATCGCTCTCAGTTCCAGAATATTTATCGGTAGAAGAGATTCTTCCCGAGACCAAAGACCCTGAGCTTTCAGGGATCCCCAGACCGCGCCCCAGCCCATCAGACTGGCGTCGGTCGTGACAATGACCCACTCTGGTCTGCGGAATGTCATCCCTTGTGACAGGTTGTCCAGGGACAGCCACCAACGGAGTGAGTCTCTGGTCCTCTGATTCACTTGTATCTTCGGAGACAAGTCTGTATAGTCCCCATTCCACTGACTGAGCATGCACAGTTGTAATGGTCTTAGATGAATGCGCGCAAAAGGAACTATGTCCATTGCCGCTACCATCAAACCGATCACTTCCATGCACTGCGCTATGGAAGGAAGAGGAACGGAATGGAGTATCCGACAAGAGTCTAGAAGTTTTGTTTTTCTGGCCTCTGTCAGAAAAATCCTCATTTCTAAGGAGTCTATTATTGTTCCCAAGAAGGGAACCCTTGTTGACGGAGATAGAGAACTCTTTTCCACGTTCACTTTCCATCCGTGAGATCTGAGAAAGGCCAGGACAATGTCCGTGTGAGCCTTTGCTTGAGGAAGGGACGACGCTTGAATCAGAATGTCGTCCAAGTAAGGTACTACAGCAATGCCCCTTGGTCTTAGCACAGCTAGAAGGGACCCTAGTACCTTTGTGAAAATCCTTGGAGCAGTGGCTAATCCGAAAGGAAGCGCCACGAACTGGTAATGCTTGTCCAGGAATGCAAACCTTAGGAACCGATGATGTTCCTTCTGGATAGGAATATGTAGATACGCATCCTTTAAATCCACCGTGGTCATGAATTGACCTTCCTGGATGGAAGGAAGAATAGTTCGAATGGTTTCCATCTTGAACGATGGAACCTTGAGAAACTTGTTTAAGATCTTGAGATCTAAGATTGGTCTGAACGTTCCCTCTTTTTTGGGAACTAAGAACAGATTGGAGTAGAACCCCATCCCTTGTTCTCTTAATGGAACAGGATGAATCACTCCCATTTTTAACAGGTCTTCTACACAATGTAAGAATGCCTGTCTTTTTATGTGGTCTGAAGACAACTGAGACCTGTGGAACCTCCCCCTTGGGGGAAGCCCCTTGAATTCTAGAAGATAACCTTGGGAGACTATTTCTAGCGCCCAAGGATCCAGAACATCTCTTGCCCAAGCCTGAGCGAAGAGAGAGAGTCTGCCCCCCACCAGATCCGGTCCCGGATCGGGGGCCAACATTTCATGCTGTCTTGGTAGCAGTGGCAGGTTTCTTGGCCTGCTTTCCCTTGTTCCAGCCTTGCATTGGTCTCCAAGCTGGCTTGGCTTGAGAAGTATTACCCTCTTGCTTAGAGGACGTAGCACTTTGGGCTGGTCCGTTTCTACGAAAGGGACGAAAATTAGGTTTATTTTTTGCCTTGAAAGGCCGATCCTGAGGAAGGGCGTGGCCCTTACCCCCAGTGATATCAGAGATAATCTCTTTCAAGTCAGGGCCAAACAGCGTTTTCCCCTTGAAAGGAATGTTAAGTAGCTTGTTCTTGGAAGACGCATCAGCTGACCAAGATTTCAACCAAAGCGCTCTGCGCGCCACAATAGCAAACCCAGAATTCTTAGCCGCTAACCTAGCCAATTGCAAAGTGGCGTCTAGGGTGAAAGAATTAGCCAATTTGAGAGCATTGATTCTGTCCATAATCTCCTCATAAGGAGGAGAATCACTATCGACCGCCTTTATTAGCTCATCGAACCAGAAACATGCGGCTGTAGCGACAGGGACAATGCATGAAATTGGTTGTAGAAGGTAACCCTGCTGAACAAACATCTTTTTAAGTAAACCTTCTAATTTTTTATCCATAGGATCTTTGAAAGCACAACTATCCTCTATGGGTATAGTGGTGCGTTTGTTTAAAGTGGAAACCGCTCCCTCGACCTTGGGGACTGTCTGCCATAAGTCCTTTCTGGGGTCGACCATAGGAAACAATTTTTTAAATATGGGGGGAGGGACGAAAGGAATACCGGGCCTTTCCCATTCTTTATTAACAATGTCCGCCACCCGCTTGGGTATAGGAAAAGCTACTGGGAGCCCCGGGACCTCTAGGAACTTGTCCATTTTACATAGTTTCTCTGGGATGACCAACTTGTCACAATCATCCAAAGTGGATAATACCTCCTTAAGCAGAATGCGGAGATGTTCCAACTTAAATTTAAACGTAATCACATCAGGTTCAGCTTGTTGAGAAATGTTCCCTGAATCAGTAATTTCTCCCTCAGACAAAACCTCCCTGGCCCCATCAGACTGGGTTAGGGGCCCTTCAGAACCATTATTTTCAGCGTCGTCATGCTCTTCAGTATCTAAAACAGAGCAGTCGCGCTTACGCTGATAAGTGTTCATTTTGGCTAAAATGTTTTTGACAGAATTATCCATTACAGCCGTTAATTGTTGCATAGTAAGGAGTATTGGCGCGCTAGATGTATTAGGGGCCTCCTGAGTGGGCAAGACTCGTGTAGACGAAGGAGGGAATGATGCAGTACCATGCTTACTCCCCTCACTTGAGGAATCATCTTGGGCATCATTGTCATTGTCACATAAATCACATTTATTTAAATGAATAGGAATTCTGGCTTCCCCACATTCAGAACACAGTCTATCTGGTAGTTCAGACATGTTAAACAGGCATAAACTTGATAACAAAGTACAAAAAACGTTTTAAAATAAAACCGTTACTGTCACTTTAAATTTTAAACTGAACACACTTTATTACTGCAATTGCGAAAAAACATGAAGGAATTGTTCAAAATTCACCAAATTTTCACCACAGTGTCTTAAATCCTTAAAAGTATTGCACACCAAATTTGGAAGCTTTAACCCTTAAAATAACGGAACCGGAGCCGTTTTTAACTTTAACCCCTATACAGTCCCTGGTATCTGCTTTGCTGAGACCCAACCAAGCCCAAAGGGGAATACGATACCAAATGACGCCTTCAGAAAGTCTTTTCTAAGTATCAGAGCTCCTCTCACATGCGACTGCATGTCATGCCTCTCAAAAACAAGTGCGCAACACCGGCGCGAAAATGAGGCTCTGCCTATGATTTGGGAAAGCCCCTAAAGAATAAGGTGTCTAAAACAGTGCCTGCCGATATTATTATATCAAAATACCCAGATTAAATGATTCCTCAAGGCTAAATATGTGTTAAAAATGAATCGATTTAGCCCAGATAAAGTCTACAGTCTTAATAAGCCCTTGTGAAGCCCTTATTTACGATCTTAATAAACATGGCTTACCGGATCCCATAGGGAAAATGGCAGCTTCCAGCATTACATCGTCTTGTTAGAATATGTCATACCTCAAGCAGCAAGAGACTGCTCACTGTTCCCCCAACTGAAGTTAATTGCTCTCAACAGTCCTGTGTGGAACAGCCATGGATTTTAGTGATGGTGCTAAAATCATTTTCCTCATACAAACAGAAATCTTCATCTCTTTTCTGTTTCTGAGTAAATAGTACATACCAGCACTATTTCAAAATAACAAACTCTTGATTGAATAATAAAAACTACAGTTAAACACTAAAAAACTCTAAGCCATCTCCGTGGAGATGTTGCCTGTACAACGGCAAAGAGAATGACTGGGGTAGGCGGAGCCTAGGAGGGATCATGTGACCAGCTTTGCTGGGCTCTTTGCCATTTCCTGTTGGGGAAGAGAATATCCCACAAGTAAGGATGACGCCGTGGACCGGACACACCTATGTTGGAGAAAAAAACTTTATGGGCTATATAAATAGATCATCTACAAAACATTTATGCAAAGAAAAAATGAGTGTATAATGTCCCTTTAATTAGAAAAAAGAATCCCAAACTCAAAAAATCACAAAAGTGTTAAAAGTAAAAAGCACAACTGTTTCCTGATTTTTCAATGAAAATAGATATTTAAAATGTTTGTATGTTGGCTAAATATAAATGTGCCATTTAATTCTTCCTATGCAGAAACATTTTTTGTTCCAGACTTTTTTTAATTTTTTGGGGGGGAGGGGTTGCAGTTATCTGCACAAAGCACATGATGTTTTTTTTCTCAGAAGACCACTATAAGTAGACATATTTTAAAGTCAACATAAGAAAAATAGATTACAATTTTTATAAAAGTACCCAATGGCATATGAGTCATTAATTTCTTTGTAACCTCACACTCTGCATGTTAACCATTCCAAAGCCCCAACATTTAGTATTAAACATCGACAAATTTCATACAGTTATCATATGAATACATATAAATAAATGTGACACTTTAAGACAGTAAGCACTTTGAGATTTTAATACAAAATGTTTAGTTGTATATAGTAAAACAACTTTGCAATATACTTTTATTATACTTTAATTTATTTTGTCCCTTTTCGTGTATTTAAGCTCTGAAAATGGTGGCTTCTTCTATTTCTGAGAACTGAAAAATGCATACAGCAGAATTATCAAGGCTATTCCTGTTACAAACATTTCCCTAATTGGCATTAAAAGATAACAACGGCAAAACAATGCACTTTATACTATCATAATGACCGTGGCTTGCATTGCCAGCTGCAGACTCAAGCCGGCAGTGGCGTCACTAGGGTTGGTGTCACCCCCCCCCAGAAAGCAGACACACACAAACACATAAACACAGGCACACACACATACAAACACTCAGACACACTTAGAAACACACTCAGACGCACACAAAAAAACTCTGACACACTTAGAAACACACTCAGACGCACACAAAAACACTCAGACACACACACACACAAAAACACTCAGACACACACACACACAAAAACACTCAGGCACACACACAAACACTTAGACACACACACACACACAAACACAGACACACACACAAAACACTCAGGCACACACACAGAAACACTCAGGCACACACACAAACACTTAGACACACACACACACACACACACAAACACTTAGACACACACACAAAACACTCAGGCACACACACAGAAACACTCAGACACACACACAAAAGCACTCAGACACACACACAGAAACACTCAGACACACACACACACAAAAGCACTCACACACACACACAAAAACACTCGTGCACACACACAAAAACACTCAGGCACACACACAAACACAAAAACACTCAGGCACACACACAAACACTTAGACACACACGCAGACAAAAACACTCAGGCACACACACAGAAACACTCAGACACACACACAAAAGCACTAAGACACACACACACAAAATATGTAAACTGCACTGCATTAATTAAAAAACTCATCCCTAGAGTTGCTCCCTGGCTCAGCAGAGCATCAAATGAAAGATAAACAGAGCACTCTAAAAATAAATCACTAAAGAAAAGGTTTAGGCGAACAAACTATGAAAATTCTGCTCTCTGACTCGGTTCCAAGTCTGTCAGTGCACAGCCCCGGGCCGCGTGCCTACCGCTTCTTATGGCCAAGCACCTCTGCTCTCTGCCCACCCCCAGACCCCCGTCCGCCCTCCCCTCCTACCTCTTCAGTGTGCATTTAGTGTACCGTAACCGTACCGGTCTGGTGGGCATCATACGTGTCTCCTTCACTTTAGAGACAGTGTTAGACAGTCATGCGGTCAGGTGCCAGGCATCCCCCTCATGATTTCCCAGTTCCCGTTTAGAGAGACAGCACAGCAGTGAGTGACTAGACTGCTCCACATGTCACTGAGCAGTGAGCACAGATAGGCAGGCAGGTTTAGGCTAGCAGTGCAACTTTGAAATCCCCACGGCATGCCCACAACATTCATAGTGAAATTGGGCAGAGGAGGAGCAAAGTACAAACAAGCAAAAGCAGCCAGGAAAACTATTTGTGGAAATTGCAGCGCTGGCTGAAGGGGCAAAAAAATGAAGTGTCTACAACTTCCCCAGTCCCACTAATGTTCACAAATGCTGGCCCCTCTAATAAAAATATCTATGCATCTCTACATTGTATTTCTTTGAATTTGAATACATTTTTTTTTTTTTGGGTGGCGTCACCCCCTAGAGGGTGTCACCCTGGTGCGGCCCGCACCCCCCTAGTGACGCCACTGCAAGCCGGGATTGCCTCCTTTAAATAAAACAAATGGTGGGTGGAGTTTGGCTATTGAAAAACAACTGCAGCAAACAATATGTTAATTTGTTTTACAAATGTTTCACCTATGCTAATATGTTATGCTTATAACAACACTACAGAAGTGTATTCACTATGTGTTTAATGTCCCTTTAAGCCTATCATAAAAAGCAACTTTAAATACAGGAAATTTGCATAATCAACAAGTTAATAATAAAAAGACAATGTAATAACACTTTTAAAATTTTAAATGACCTGTAGATGTTTTCTTTTAAATTTTTAAAATGTACTTAAATTTGCCGTCCCCCTGTATCATGTGACATCCATTAGCCAATCACAGACTGCACATACTCTGTAACAGCTGGCGCTTAAAGGGACACTAAACCCAAATTTTTTCTTTCATGATTCAGATAGAGCATGACATTTTAAGCAACTTTCTAATTTACTCATATTATCAATTTTTCTTCGTTCTCTTGCTATCTTAATTTAAAAGGCAGGAATGTGATGCGTAGGAGCCAGCCCATTTTTGGTTGAGAACCTGGGTAATGCTTGCTTATTGGTGGGTAGGTAAATGTAATCCTCCAATAAGCAAGCGCTATCCATGGTGCTGAACCTAAAATGGGCTGGCTGCTAAGATTTACATTCCTGCTTTTAAAACAAAGATAGCAAGAGAATGAAGAAAAATTGTTAATAGGAGTAAATTAGAAAGTTGCTTAAAATGTCATGCTCTATTTGAATCATGAAAGAAAACATTTGGGTTCAGTGTCCCTTTAAGAAAGTGTGCATAAAAAACTCTGCACACAATTGCTAATCAAAGTAAATTGCAAAGTCTCTTAAACTGCATGTTTAGAGTCATAAAAGCATAGTGTATTTTACTTTGTCTTAATATATTGTTTTTTTCATTTTTAAATTATATTAATACAATATAGAGCACTTTATGTGACACTGCATGCAATTGCTGTTCTCTATGCATCAAAAAAATAAACCACAGGGCATGGATGTAGAATCATATTTACAGAAAACCAAAGAGCTTGGTGTGCAGTGTCTGAATTAATGAAAAACAGCTTATTCTCTCACCTGTGCCTGACTTTGTCCATGAACCTTGACAGGTACCAAAGGAGGCCAGAGACTGTCAATCAGACTGAAAAGTCCTGGGGCCCTGGAAGACATTTAAACACTATGCATCAATATTGTCCAAACATATTTGTGTTTCTCATTATCTGTGTGTGTGTGTGTATATATCTATAAATATCTATAAATATCTATCTATCTATCTATATATATATATATATACATACACACACACATATATACACCGGAATATATAAAAGTATGTATATATATATATATATATATATATATATATATATATATATATATATATATATACACATACATACACACACACACACATATGTATGTATGTATATATATATATATATGAGTGTGTGTGTGTGTGTATATATAAAATGTATATATGGGCAACAGATATGTAGCAGAGTTAGGTTTGTGATCTTTAGAACTATAAAACACTTGAGTTAAATTTGTGTAAGGGGGGAGATAAATTATACTGCAAAATAGTTTTACTACACATAATTACATATTTTATATTATAATCCAAGACTGTTTAATGTTCCTTTACATATGGTCTGTTACGGGTACTTGTGGGTTGTAATTGAGGGACACTGTTTTTAAGCATATAAATCTGCTCAGTAGAACAGACAATTTAAAAATTGAAGTAAAAATCTAGTTGTTGCTGCTAAACTAATTTATTTATTTTTATAATTCTAGTATTTCATAAGTCTGTCTCTATCTGCAGAGTTACAGATGTTATCATTTCAGCCGCCAAAATCCATGTGACGAGGATTCCTCATGTTCTGTGACACAGTATGTAAATTAGCCATGCAGACTGCACTTCATCTGCTGTATCAAGTGACTCTCAGATTTACGGATAGGCCAGGATAAGACTGACAACGAACCAGTGAATGAATGAGAAGTACTTTTATACACATTATTCTTTCTCTGACTTATTATTTTAATTAAATCAGGGTTAATGTGTGATTCAATCTTAAAATTGTGATATTCTGAACTGTAATATTTGTGTTGTTGACATATTACTGCAAAACATAATTAAAAAAATATACTTTTCAGTAGCCAGGCCTGTAATTTACAGGATTATTTATGCAAATCTCTATGCCTGGAATTTGTTTCCCAACAAATGAGGTAGACCTAATAACAGGTCTTTGTTGTTGGTGTATGTCTGTTGGTGTTTATTTAGCTATTTATGCATGATATATTTTTGCAATTTAAAGGTCATGGAAAAAAGACATTTCCAATGTATTTCTGTTATCAAACCTTCACTGTAGTGTATACTTAGGTAGGTTAAGAAGTGTGCACAAATATTTAGCACTGTTATTTTATAGCAATGTTATACATTGCTGCACATAGTGCTGCCATACAGAGCTCAATTCACATGCATGTTCTTGAATAGTTGTAGCACAATTTATGATTCTAGAACTGTATTATGGAATAAGAAATTCAAATAAAAAAATTACAAGAGCAAAAAACAAACAAACAATTTTTGCACCATCTTGCAATTTATATAGAAAATGGGTTTAAATAAACTATCTAACTATATAAATATTAAAAAAAATAATAATAAAAATAAACACAACATGCTTGCATTGCAATTTAACAAAAACATAATTATGCTTACCAGATCATTTTATTTCCTTCTGTATAAGTAGAGTCCACGGCTTCATTCCTTACTGTTGGGGAATACTGAACCTGGCCACCAGGAGGAGGCAAAGACACCCCAGCCAAAAGCTATAATACCTCTCCCACTTCCCCCATCCCCCAGTCATTCTACAGAGGAAACAAGGAACAGTAGGAGAAATATCAGGGTATAAAAGGTGCCAGAAGAAAAATATAAAATTTAGGGGGCCGCAGACTCTCCTTATATGAAAGGAAATTAAATTATCTGGTAAGCATAATTTGTTTTCCTTTTCAATATAAGGAGAGTCCATTGCTTCATTCCTTACTGTTGCGAAACTTATACCCAAGCTCTAGAGGACACTGAATGATAACGGGAGGGAAAAAAATAGAGGCGGACCCTAATCTGAGGGCACCACAGCCTGCAAAACCTCTCCCCCGAAAGCTGCTTCAGCTGAAGCAAAAACATAAAACTTGTAAAATTTAGAAAAAGTATGTAAGGAGGACAAGGTAAGCCGCCTTACAAATTTGATCCATAGAGGCCTCGTTCTTAAAGGCCCAAGAGGAAGCCACTGCTCTAGTAGAATGAGCTGTAATTCTCTGAGGAGGCTTATGTCCCACTGTCTCATAAGCTAAGCGGATAATACTCCTTAACCAAAAAAACAAGGAAGTCGCAGAGACCTTCTGCACCCTACACTTCCCAGTATATGCAACAAACAAGAAGGAGTTTGTCTATAATCCTTAGTAGCCTGAAGATAGAACTTCAAGGCTCGAACCACGTCCAAATTATGAAGCTAACATTCCTTCAAAGAAGAAGGATTAGGACACAAGGAAGGAACCACAGTCTCTTGATTGATGTTGCGGTCTGACACGACCTTAGGGAGAAACCCTAACTTAGTACATAGGACAGCCTTATCAGAATGGAACACCACATAAGGAGGCTCACAATGCAAGGTGGCAATCTCAGATACTCTGCGGGCAGAAGCAATAATCAGTAGAAAAAGAACCTTCCAGGATAACAACTTAAGGTCAATTTCATGCATTGGCTCGAACGGAGCTGCTGCAAAACTTTAAGAACAAGATTCAGACTCCAAGGAGGAGCCTTAGATCTGAACACAGGTCTGATTCTAATCAGAGCCTTAACAAAAGACTGTACACCTGGAAGCTCTGAGCAGTAAAACAGATAGGGCCGAAATCTGTCCCCTCAGGGAACTGGCAGAAAGACCCTTTTCCAGTCCATCCTGGAGAAATGATAGGATCCTGGCAACCTTAACCTTATCACAGTAAGCAATGGGAACAGCACAACAGAATAAAAAGGTGCAATTCTGTCAGGGGCTCCACACCAGGTCCCCAATACAAATCAGACAGTCCAAAAGACAGCAGCACTCACCATATCCAAAAAATGCAGCAATTTATTGAAACACCAAGGTGCACAGAATAACAAAGTTTCGGACCTCAGTCCTTAATCATGTCAGTACACATAATGAACATACAAAAGTCTTAAATAGGGGTTGGTACCAAAGCCACACCCACATTTTTACAACACACCTGTGAAATACTATATTGAGGCTGCATGTTAGTATCCTTTAAAAATAAATGTCTAATTCCTACATCTAGTTAACTACTATTTATAGAATACTATCCTCTCCAAGAAATATACAAAATCAAAAGGCGTCATCTGAAAATGTTATCTTTGTTTAACATACCATTTTTAGTTTTAACACACTAATTGATTGGATGATCTGGACAGAGCCACCAAGGGAGCAATTCTCTCGACCAGTTGTCCAGGGAAATCTGTTAAGTGTTTAATCTTAAATTTAAAAGCTGGTTCCTCGCAGCAGGAGGCCTAGATCTAGCAGACTCCGACCCAGAAAGTTCACCCTCTGAAGACTCAGAGTGTGACCCATCCTTGGATAGTTGAAAAACAGATAAATCTAATAAATCACTTGATGACCCCTTGACAAGAGAGCTATGTTTAACTTTTCGATTGCGCTTGGCAGGAGCGAGGTAAAGCACTAAGGGCTTCAGACACCGCCGTCTTTAACTGTGCAGTAAAGTCTGATGGTAAAAGGCTCCTTCCAGATGGAGGATCATGCGTGCTACGGGAAGCTGCATATGATGAGGGAGATGACTGATGGGTATGCACCTCACGGGATGGCGAGTCCTTAGAGGTGGACGGCTCAGTGGTACTAAATGGTTTAACCTTCTTAGACCTAATAACTTTGTTGAGGCATGCGGAACATAGTTGAGAGGGTGGGCATACCAAGGTCTCCTCACAATATAAACAGGTATTACTATTTGGAATAAAAGGAGTACCCTCTAATATCTCAGAATCCTCCATAGCTTAAGCTAAGACAGTAGGACACACAATAAAACAATCTTTTATTTCTCACAAAAACGGCACCTTTATATTCCCAATGGCTGGGATACCTCCTAGACCCAGACAAACCAGAGAAAAAACATAATTTTCGACAGCTAGCTAATTAAAGTGCGACCACTCCTGGTCACGTGGTGCGCAAGGCAGGCCCCTGCTATGAGAAAAAAAGTATGGCAAGCTACAAGCTGCGCAGCGTTCAAAGTGAAAGTAAAAAACTTAAATTATGCTTACCTAATCATTTCCTTTTCTTCTAATGAGAAGAGTCCACAGCTGCATTCATTACTTTTGGGAATTCAGAACCTGGCCATCAGGAGGAGGCAAAGACACCCCAGCCAAAGGCTTAAATACCTTCCCCACATCCCTCAATCATTCTGCCGAGGGAACAAGGAACAGTAGGAGAAATATCAGGGTGAAAAAGGTGCCAGAAAAAAAAATATGGCCGACACCTTATGAACAATGCGGGCGGGGAGCTGTGGACTCTTCCATTAAGAAAAGAAAATTATCAGGTAAGCATAATTTAAGTTTTTCTTCTTAAACGGGAAGAGTCCACAGCTGCATTCATTACTTTTGGGAAAACAATACACAAGCTATAGAGGACACTGAATGCAAAACGGGCGGGTACAAAAGGTGGTCCCTTCTGAGGGCACCACAGCCTAAAACCCAAAACTACCGTTGAAAAAAACTGCTTTGTTGGAAGCCAAAGGACAAAAGGAAAAAAGGCAGAGATAACTGCCCAACAGTTAAAACCAGAAGGCCCTTGCTAGAGACCACTCAGGTTATTAGACTCAACCGAGCCAAAAGCCTCTGAGGAGACGAAGTCCCGCAGGCATGCAGACCGCAAAGTTAAACTCACGCCCGATCAATGGAGAAGGGAAACATCCACATTCCCCCAGCTGGGAAGAAGAACTCAGAATAAGTGCCGAGCAGGACCTTCCCAAAAAAGGGACAGGAAAGGAAGGAACCGAACCCAGCAGAGAAAACTACCCGCCGAGGAGGGATCCACCGCGAAGCTCCTTAAAGAAGGAGCACATTAACTATGATACGCGGCTAAAATCAACAGATCAGATCCCCGACTCTTGCTCTGGTAACGGACCCAGCACAAAGTGACTGATAATGTTCGAAAGACTTAGGGATTAAAATTACCCCGGTCATCAAGTTCTGCAGAAAGGAAAAAAGGGGAGGGAACCGGCCCCCCCAAAGAGCTTGGGTTCCATAACCCAGACACAGCCCCCTTTCCGAAGATGCAAGGCACTCCCAAAAGGAGACCCTCCACTGGAACTACCAGAAAAGTATGGCACAAGAAATCCATCCCTTCACACTGACATCCCGCACGTAAGGGAGGGGGAACCATCCCACTAAACAGAGGAATTAAAAGTCCTTCCAAGCACCTGGTGGATACTAAGGATGTCAAATTCACCCTCCAAAGGGAGGGAAATCGAAGCCAGAACTCAACAGCTTGCTAGCACAATCAAGGTGCAAATGACTGCAGTTGGTTTCAAACCTTCCGCTCGATAGACAGCTAACCATCTGGCTACTACAGCGGGGTTGAAGCATAAAGCTGTGGACAAGCTCAAAAGGACATTACCTAAAGAAAAACCATCCGGCCACTAAGGCCAGCCCAGTAAGAAGTCTAAATCTCCCTGCAAGAGAGAAAAAAATACACCCGTAGGAACAGAAAACATCCTGGAACCGGGAAACTGGGCCGTCCCAATCAGTCCGAAGGGATCTGGATACAGACCCCAAAATTCCAGTCAAAGACATGAAAAACAAACTTGGGCACCTGAAAACTCGGAGCCGGCTTAAAAATCCAACAACCCCTGAGAAACCACTAAGTTACCCCATCCGGAGAGGACTATGCACCACAGGCGATGCAATCACAGTCATATCCAAGACACCTTGGACACTGAACTAGAGAGCGTAGGACACCCACATCGGGATACAACTCCCCGCATAAAGGTGATAAGCATTGGTGAAGCCACTTAGCCACTCTAAAAGGCCTTAAGGCCCTAGGGACAATTTCCACTAAGTCCAAAGACTAAGTAACTATGAGGAAACAGAAAACTCTGTTTAGGAATGCTAGCTCTCCCCAGAATCACAAGACAGATGAGAAAACAAGAGCTTTACCTAGGTTCAAACCCACAACCTCCTGCTCCATGTTTAGCAAACCACTACACCACATCTCCCTTAGAAACTGGGTAGAGAAGCTAACAGAAGTCTCCAAGATCCTCAGGATCCACTTCCCTGACACCCCTACAGCTCGAGGACTGAAGATGGAGCCTGTATCCTAACCCCTGGCAGGAGAAAACCCACAAAAACGCCTAAACAGCGGCGACACAGGAGAAAGGGGAGACAATCTGTAAATCTCCCAAAATATGGAAACAAACGAGATCCCAGAAGTAGAATAACCAAAAGGCTATAACTCAAACAGCAGACAAGTAAAATCACCCGGATTGATCCCCAGTAGGATCCGCTCTAGACCCCCGCCCACGAGGAACAGGACAGTAAGGACTGAGTACAATCCCCTGATGCCCCACCCAAAGGCAGAACGAGAACCAGCCTGATGTTTGGGAACGAAGGCTTCCTCTACCATCTTTTAGCCTTGCATGAGCAGAGCCTGAAAATTTTTATGGAAGGTTCACTTCACGAAAGCTCTTAGCAAAAGCAAAGCATTATTTGATCTGAAGAGAGACCAAGAAAAATAAACTCCTCATCCAAGAGAGCAACTTACCAAACAGCCAGGTCAGCCGGTACACCGACACCACGTGGATGATATAGACTGTAAGGAACAGAGATAGCGCCCTATCAGGACCAGCCTGCTACGTAGGGCACTTAAAACTGACCTAGGTCATAGAAAATTTGAAACCCAGAAAAGGAATCAATAAAAACAATGTACTAACACCTTAACATCTGACTTCCGCAGAAGTGCCCAAGCGACCACAAAATCGCTAGTATCTAAATCCAGAGTAGAAATATTTTCCAACGGAAAAATAATAACAGACATGAGCTTCTTAAAAATTAAATAAAATACATCCTAACTGGATCAAATAAAAAGAAGGCAGCACCCGCAGGTGAATGCCCAAGAAGAGTCGGTACACCAACAGGACCAGCCAATCAGAAACCCCATTCTTCCAAAGCTCAGAACTGGAATAAGATACTCAAAAAGATCCTTCAGCACCACCAAAACATGCCGTAGCAGGACACGAAGGCGCACCAGTCTATAATGAAAAGCAAGACTTACCTCCCCAGGAAGGCTCCCCGGAAAACATAAATTATGCTTACCTGATAATTTTCTTTTCTTCAGATGGAAAGAGTCCACAGCTGCATTCATTACTTTTTGGAATTCAGAACCTGGCCACCAGGAGGAGGCAAAGACACCCCAGCCAAAGACTTAAATACCGCTCCCTTTTCCCTCATCCCCAGACATTCTGCAGAGGAACAAGGAACAGTAGAAGAAATATCAGAGTGAAAAGGTGCCAGAAGAACAAAAAACAGACGCCCTACAGAAAAAATACAGGTGGGGAGCTGTAGACTATTTCCATCTGAAGAAAAGAAAATTTATCAGGTAAGCATAATTTATGTTTTTCTTCATAAATGGAAAGAGTCCACAGCTGCATTTATTACTTTTGGGAAAACAATACCCAAGCTATAGAGGACACTGAATGCTAAAACTGGAAGGTACAAAAGGCGGCCCATTCTGAGGGCACCAGGCCTGAAACCCCTACCCAGCAAAAAACCCGCTTCAACCGAAGCCAAGAAAACTTTGACAAGGACACTGACCCACAGAAGTTCACAAGCCTTGCTAGAGACCGCAGAAACTAGACTCGACTGAGCGCCAACATGCCTCCAGGAGACATAATCGCCCAGCAGTCGGCCCCCACAACACACCCCTTACGAGAGAGAGGGATCAACTACCGTAAACTCTCCAAAGGAAGAGAACACCCAGAACCCAGACAAGGATACCCGGAAGATCTTAAATAAGGTACAAGTAGTTCCAAATAAAACAAGGAAAAAACTCCAGCTCACAGAGACCAAAAACCAGTCATGAGAAACAAGGGGAGGCAACACCCATACCCCAAAGAGTACAGAAACCACAAGATTAGGACCGGTGATCTGAAAACAGAGAACAAAACTTCTCCTATTACAGTGCAAACGCACCTAAATAGCAACTGAAGACAAAGTCCTCAAGTCGCAAGAAACTCAGAATATCAAGATATTCAGAAGCCAAAATACGTGTCGCAAACCTAGATAGAAAACACCTGCATCAAGCACCGCAATAGTCATACCAGAATGACTATAAACAAAAATACTTGCAAAGCAAGTAAAGAGCAGCTGAAGTAGATTTGATAAAAAATACAATTCATAGTAATGGGAATCAAAACCGAGTTTTCAAAAGACCTAAGCTGTTGCTCTAACCATTATACCAGATCAGAGCACCAACCCCACCTTCAAACTGCGAAACATCCACTGAGCAGTGGACACATCACAGGCTATCCACAAGCAACCAAGCAACTTGCGTAACCTGAACATAGAGAAGCACCGAAACCTCGAATAAGCTCACCGTATCTCAAGACCTGAGGACAAACCCCAGATCCCAGGTTCTGCTCCCAACACCAGACCAGTCAGCGACAGGCAGATCTGACAAATAGAGGAACAAAAAGACCCCAATCTCTGGCCCAGAAAAAGGGCAGAATGGGACAGACCTAGCCACCCCAAAAGAGCTTAGGTGCCAACCCAAATAGGCCCCTCAATTAGGAACTCCCAAGAGAACCTCATAGAGAGGAACGGAGAAATGCAGTAGATCGCCATAAGACCCAGCATGATACTAATGACAGTCTCAACACAGAGACTTGAATCTCCAAAGATGGAACAGAACAACCCACTATAGAGTAAAATACCCATTCCAATCACCTTCCCACAAGACAGGACAGCCAACCTCCCGAGAGGAAATTCCACCTCCTAAAGGAGAACAGAACTATTTCCCCCAAGGGGAAGAGCATAGAAAACAACAGCGCACAAGCCCCAACCAGGAAGTCGTAGCCTGATGAAAATAAAAGCTTAATGAAAATCATCCAGACACCAAAACACAGTAGAACTCCCAATGAAGGAGAGCACCTATCATTCAAAGTACAGGACAGATCAAAAGGAGCATAACCAAAAACGCACAGATCCTGGCCAAGCTGCAAGCAGCCCAACTAACTAGACCATAAGTCATGGCCAATGTTCCCTGGAAAAACTGGAACGCACTAACCCAGCCACAGGATCATAAGGTTCCGGACACAATACACCCCGTCTGAAAACAGACCTCACAGGGGAATGACCGGACTAACCCGGAAATATGAAAAACAAGAGTCCCTCGAGAACACCCCTTGTCAGAGTCCAGCACTCCAAAAGGAGCTAGAGCACAACAGAGTTGCTACAAGACTCTAGAGCCCAGAAGAAGGATAAGCAAAGTCTGGTTTACCTGCATGCGTAGTAAGAGATGGTGGAAGGGAACTCGCCACTCGGAGGACAGAAGCTCCAGAGGCAGATGGCTCAGCGGCCCCTTGATTCCCCGATCCCGAGGAATTGAGCACTCTAATACGGCATTCAGAACATAACTGATAGGCTTGTATCATCCGGGGCAATACGCATTCTGCGCAAATAGTAGAATCTGAAACAGAGACGTCTGTCTCCACAACATCAGACTCCTCCATAACAAGGAAATTGAATACAAAAGAGAGGACTAAAAAAACCTAAATGGCACCTGAAACCCACAATGGCTGGGGCCCTTACCACCTCCTATGAAACAGACACCAGCAGGCCAGAATTTCTCTGTTGCCACATGGTCAGGAATGCGGAAACAGAGCCCAAAAACGTGACCACGCCGGGCCACCAGGTGAACCGTATAGTCCAAAAAAAGCGTGCCCAACTGTAAGGTTGCGTTACTTTCCAAAAGTCGTTATGTTCCACAAGCCATGAGCCGAAATAACACTACAGATAAGCAAGTTGAATCATATAACAAACATGATTAAAAAAAAAACCCTGTTCAATAACCCCCCTAAGGAGATATTAACCCTTGATTCCAAGATACGAAAGGCGCCTCACTGAGACCCTAAGTTATAAATTAGTCCCGCAAGGTGGTAGCCCCTTGGGAAAACATCTGTAATACAATACATTTCATGAAGAAAGTAAAATGAAACAATCTAACCGAAATCTACGCCGTGGAACAGGAACATGGCCTTTCAAGTGTGACAGATAGTAGCATCGTTTCCGCCATGGACTTAAGAAGAAAGCAGGCAGTGAAACTCGTCAACGCTGATTGCTTATGGAGCTGTGTAACACTAACTTGCTTATTGACTTATTTCATCAGTGCAGTACCCTCTTCCACATATTTTCCTTCCCTGTACATTTAAGAGGTTTCATACGCCCCTTTCATAATGGCTATTTAAGCCTCTCTATCAGTTTAATCTTTGCTTGGTATTGTTTGCTATGCTGAGCATTGTTGGAGATTCTCTTTCCAGAGTTAAATATTTAACAGCTTTGTTTCTATCTAAAGTATCTGTCAGGGATTTATCTCTTTTCTTGCTGTACCTTTAAGAAACTGAATTCACTAGCCCTATTTAAGGCTCCTCCCAACAGAACTCATTGCTTGGTAATTTGTTGCTCAGTGTTAAGCTGCTTCTGAAGAGACCTAGCCGTTTATACAACTTTGTATTTCAACTTATTGCTCTCTAAACTCACCCTGAGTTTATGCCTACTTGAATCAACCTGCAGATGCTCTTTTGTGCCCGAAGATTTTCATCGTTTATACAGTCAGAGATTTCTCAGTCTCTCTCCTGTATTGAAGTTACTCCCTGCAGCGTATGACGTCACGCCCGACATTCTCCCGCCGCGGATCTCTGTCAAGCTCACTGTGATACCGCTGGGACTTGTTGCGGTCTGGTAACAGTATTACTCTGCTCAATTGCCATCTCCTGTAATACTGGTCTGTATATATTGCATTGTATGAACTGTGTGTATCGCTGCAACATCATTACACTTATGCTTGCTATATTAACTGTGTAACTCTCTGTTGCTGGACATTCATATTCGCTTCAGATATCAAATATGCACTAAACTATTACTTCTAATTACCAACTTGCATACAAATAACTGTGACAAACATTCATATTGCTACCATCTCTCATTTACGGACTGCCTAAGTTTATACTAATCCTTATAAAATTTGACCTTCATTCTGCTTGAATAGAACTGTTTGCATTAACCTCAACTTTACCTGTTTCATGAGATAAGCACAGCATCTTATACTCTGATTGAACAAGTTTGGAAATAACCAATATTCATTATCAAAGTATGGTTTACATAATGCCCACAGCTTGATTTATCTAGATAACAAAGTACTGTGTGAATTTTGGTGTGTTTGCTAAAGCCTGCTGCATAATCTATTTTACACTGCTTGTGTGTGTGAATCAAGGCACCTACAGTGATTAACTCTTTCACTACTGTTGAAGTTACATCCCTTTAAAATTTACTCTCTTTTCTGCTGCTAGCAGTTACTGTTGCGTGAAGGTTCCGTTTTCACTCAGCTACCCTGCTGTAGTGACCCTCAGATCAATGAGCATATCAGGGTTCCCTTAAGTTCAATCTGTGGGAATCCGAGGTAAGGTGTGAGACTGAGTGGTCCTGCATAAGCAGTAAGCTGTAGTAGTAGTGTTCTCTAAAACAATTTAACATATCTTAACATATTACCAAGCCATAAAAAAGGAATACTACTAACAGCTAAAAATCATGGATGTAAGTGAACTGTCCAGGAGAGTTGGTTCTTTAGCTCAGAGTATGGATCACATGATTCAAGGCTTAAGGGATATTCAATTAGAGAATCAAAATATAATTTTTTTTATTAATGATCACCTTGCTAACAAAACTCCTAATGCTGAGTCAAGCCCAGAACCCATTGTTAGTCCACCTGAAAAGTTCTCTGGGGACAGATCTATGTTTAGGGATTTCAGGAATTCCTGCACTCTGCTTTTTACTTTGAAACCTAAGTCATACCCAACTGACAGGATTAGAGTTCTAACTGTAATTTCATTTCTCAGAGGTGAGGCCAGGTCTTGGGCCAATGCTTTTTATGAAAAAGATGATCCTATCCTAAATTCCCTAGAAGATTTTTTTTCTGCTATGTCTCTCTTATATGAAGATCACAATAGAAAAAATACTGCTGAAACTGCCATTAGATCTTTAAGGCAGGGCAAAAGAATGGTAGAAGATTACATTACTGAATTCAAAAGATGGGCTCCTGACACCCTTTGGAATATTCCTGCTCTGCGCAATCAGTTCCGTCTGGGGCTCAATGATGCAGTTAAGGATGAGTTGGCACGGGGTGTGATTCCAGAGGACTTGGATGCCTTGATGACTCTCTCTATTGGCATAGATTGTCGACTTAGGGAAAGGAAGTCAGAAAGATCTTATTCGGAGAATACCAGCAGAAGAACCCCTAGTTATTATCGCTCAACTCCTACCACAGTAATCACTAGACCCATAGAAGAACCCATGGATGTTGCAGTTATTAGGGGACACTTGAGACCTGAAGAGAAAGCAAGGCGTAAGCTCCTAAACTTATGTCTATACTGTGCTGAAAAGAACCATGCAGTTAGGGACTGTCCCTCTCTGATTCGACAAAAGAAGGGTAAGACTTCATCCAATGACCATACAGTTAATCTGGTTGACAGCATAAAATCTCATCTATCTATTTATGTCTCCTTACAGTGGTCCCATCAGAAGATAAATGTTCAGGCAATAATTGACTCTGGGGCTTCTGGGAATTTTGCTGATAACACTTTTGTTGTTAATAATCACATACCACTAATAAAAAAGAATGTTGCACTAGCTATTCGTCTGGTTGACGGTTCATTCTTTAGCTCTGGTCCCATAACTCACCACACTATCCCACTCAAAGTGGTTACCCCTTCAGGACACACAGATCTTATTTCCTTTGATGTTCTTCCATCTTCTGTTTATCCACTAATCCTTGGATTGAATTGGTTAATAAAGCATAATCCCACTATATCGTGGTCTACAGCATCAGTAGTTTTTGATTCAAATCACTGTAAACAATCCTGTTTTGGGGTACACACACTTTGTCAAATCACTGAACATAAGTTACCAGAATGCTATAGTGAATTTGCTGATGTTTTTGATAAAAAAGAGGCTGAGTCCTTACCTCCACACAGAGACTATGACTGTCCTATTGATCTTATACCTGGAAGCTCCATACCATATGGTCATATATATCCGTTGTCACAGCCAGAGTTAAATCATTTAAAAGAATATTTAGATGATAACTTGAAAAAAGGCTTTATTAGACCTTCCACCTCCTCTGCAGCAGCAGCAATGTTCTTTGTAAAAAACAAGGATGGCAGTCTTAGGCCTATCATCGATTATAGGCAGTTGAACAAATGCACAAAAAAGAACAGATACCCCCTGCCCCTCATACCTGAACTTATTGAACGTTTACAAGGTGCCACAGTTTTTACTAAACTTGACCTCAGAGGTGCTTACAATTTGATCAGGATGAGGGCAGGGGATGAATGGTTAACTGCATTCCGTACTAGATACGGTTTGTATGAATACACTGTAATGCCCTTCGGGTTGTGCAATGCCCCTGCAACATTTCAATGTTTTATAAATGATGTCTTTCATGATTTGTTAGATGTCTGTATTGTCGTATACTTGGATGACATCTTGGTTTATTCAAATTCTCTTCAGGCTCACATTGTACATGTCAAACAAGTATTAACACGTTTAAGGGCACACCATCTCTATGCAAAGCTTGAAAAGTGTATTTTTAATACAAACACCATATCATTCCTTGGTTACTGCATCTCACCAGCTGGAATTTCAATGGAGTCAAGCAAAGTGGAAGCTATTACTAACTGGCCTATTCCACGTAACAAAAAAGATGTTCAAAGATTCCTTGGCTTTGCGAACTTTTATAGAAAGTTCATTAAAGATTTCTCTCTTATTGTCAGACCTCTCACTACGCTAACACGTAAGCAAGTCAAATTTGTTTGGAATCAAGATGCTGATCATTCCTTTAATATTCTAAAAACTAAATTTGTCTCAGCCCCTATTTTACAATTTCCAGATCCCACATGTCAATTCACGCTGGAAGTTGATGCTTCTGAGTTTGCTGTGGGGGCTGTTTTATCCCAAAGACGTTCTGAAAAAGAACCTTTGCATCCTGTCTCCTATTATTCTAGAACTATGAGTTCAGCAGAGATTAACTATGGAATTGGTGATAAGGAACTTCTTGCAATCAAATCAGCTTTGGAGTTTTGGCGACACCTCCTAGAGGGTGCAACATATCCAATCACCATCTATACTGATCACCGTAATTTAGAATATTTAAAATCAAACAAGACCCTTACTGCTCGCCAGGTTCGATGGAGTTTGTTCTTTTCTCGTTTTGATTACGTTATAACTTATAGACCAGGATCCAAAAATATGAAAGCCGATGCCCTTTCTAGAAAAGACCCTCGTCCTACTGATGTGGTTTCTCCTTCATCTATCATACCTTTGGATAGAATTATTTGTTTAACGACTGATTTTAAAACCATTTTACGAGAACATTTAAAGGATGATTCATCTTTGGTTCATTTGGATGTACTAAAACATTCGGACAACTTATACTACCATGGCACTCTGTTATATATACCTCCTTCTCTCAGGAATGAGGTACTTGCCTCTGCCCACGACTCCTTGTTGGCTGGTCATCCTGGAGTTCATAGAACTGCTCATTTGATTAAAAGGAATTACTGGTGGCCTAAGATGCATGATACTATTAAACAGTACATTGAATCCTGTATAGTATGTACAACTAAGAAACATCACCATAAGAGTCCCTATGGTTACCTTCTCTCTTTACCAGTACCAGACAGACCTTGGGCAGCGATTGCCATGGATTTCATCGTTGATCTACCTTCATCAGCTAATTATAACACCATATTAGTAGTAGTGGACTTATTTTCTAAAATGGCACACTTCCTACCACATAGAGGATTGCCTACATCTTCAGAAACTGCTTCACTTTTTCTGAATCACATTGTGAAATTACATGGTCTACCTGAGACAATTACCACAGATAGAGGTACGCAATTCACTTCAAGGTTTTGGAATCAACTGTGCTCCTCTCTCAACATTACCAAACGGTTGAGTACCGCTTATCATCCACAAACAAATGGTCAAACAGAAAGGACAAATCAAACTTTAGAGCAGTACCTTCGTTGCTATTGCACTCAACAACAAGATAATTGGCATTCCCTACTTGCTACTGCCGAATTCGCCCATAATAATGCCGTAAATTCATCAACCAAAATGACACCATTTTACATCAACTACGGATTTCATCCCTCTTATTACCCAAATCGGATCAACAATTCCGACATGCCTATAGTTAATGATCTTGTTAACACCATTACCACCAATTTCACAACATTGAAACAAGTCTTACTAGAAGCTCAGGCTGTTCAGAAACACCATTATGATCTACGTAGATCCAAGCCCCCAGATTACAAGATTGGCGACAAAGTCTGGTTAAGCACTAAACATCTACGCTTACAAGTTCCATCTAAAAAACTCGCTTCTCTATATTTAGGGCCTTATCCAATACAAAAGGTCATCAACGTTAATGCTGTAACACTTAAGCTTCCAGATTCTCTAAAGATACATCCCACATTCCACGTTTCTCTTTTGAAACCGTACAATACAATCAGAGACACGACTCAGACTGACACGGTGGATCCTTCAGTTATTGATGGCATGGAGTATGAGATTGAGTCCATCCTAGACTCTCGTTACCATCATAATCAACTTCAATATCTTGTCAGTTGGAAAGGGTTTGGTCCAGAGGAGGACTCTTGGGAACCTTCCACTAATGTCTCTGCACCACGTCTTGTCTCCTTGTTTCATCGTAGAAATCCTGATCGTCCTGGTCCTTGATCCGCGGAGCGGCTCCTTGGGGGGGGTGTCCTGTCAGGGATTTATCTCTTTTCTTGCTGTACCTTTAAGAAACTGAGTTCACTAGCCCTATTTAAGGCTCCTCCCAACAGAACTCATTGCTTGGTAATTTGTTGCTCAGTGTTAAGCTGCTTCTGAAGAGACCTAGCCGTTTATACAACTTTGTATTTCAACTTATTGCTCTCTAAACTCACCCTGAGTTTATGCCTACTTGAATCAACCTGCAGATGCTCTTTTGTGCCCGAAGATTTTCATCGTTTATACAGTCAGAGATTTCTCAGTCTCTCTCCTGTATTGAAGTTACTCCCTGCAGCGTGTGACGTCACGCCCGACATTCTCCCGCCGCGGATCTCTGTCAAGCTCACTGTGATACCGCTGGGACTTGTTGCGGTCTGGTAACAGTATTACTCTGCTCAATTGCCATCTCCTGTAATACTGGTCTGTATATATTGCATTGTATGAACTGTGTGTATCGCTGCAACATCATTACACTTATGCTTGCTATATTAACTGTGTAACTCTCTGTTGCTGTTCAATTCATGGATGTTTTTGACCCTAAGGAAGCTACCACATTATCTCCTCACAGGAAGTATGACTTTCCTATCGAACTATTACCTGGGGCTACTATACCATTTGGGCATATATACCCCTTATCCGAAGCTGAGTTGGCTCACTTAAGACAGTATCTGGATGATAATTTAAAGAAGGGGTTTATTAAACATTCAACCTCCACAGCTGGGGCAGGAATGTTCTTTGTCAAAAACAAGGCCAATTCACTTTGTCCTATCATCGATTACAGAGAGTTAAACAATAGAACTAAAAATAATAGATATCCACTATCACTCATACCAGAACTGATTGAAAGGCTACAAGGAGCTAAGGTCTATACAAAGCTGGATCTTCCTGGAGCCTACAACCTCTTCAGAATAAGAGAGGGAGACGAGTGGCTAACAGCCTTTCGTACACGGTACAGTCTGTTTGAATATAATGTAATGCCCTTTGGTCTCTCAAATGCTCCAGCCACTTTTCAATATTTTTAAACAATATATTTAAGGATTTACTTGATGTATAATTGGTAATTTATTTGGATGATATTCTTATCTATTCCAAAAATTACCATGACCATGTTACACATGTAACCACAGTTTTATTAGGTTTATGGCAACATGCCTTATACGCAAATTGGAAAAGTGTGTCTTTCATACAGACACTATAACTTTTTTTGGGGTATAACATTACTCTTACTGTTATTGAGATGGAAAATAATAAAATTTAATCTGTTTCCAACTGGAAGATACCAACTTCCAAGAAGAACGCAAAGCAGTTCTTAGGCTTTGCCAACATTTATAGAAAATTCATAAAAAACTTTGCAGACATTTGTAAACCTTTAACTGAATTGACAAAAAACTCAACCTTTCAAATGGACAGAACAAGCGAAACGAGCTTTCAACCATTTAAAAACCAGGTTTACTTTTGCTCCTATTTTACAATTTCCAGACTCCAGCATATACTGGAGGTTGACGCCTCGGATTTTGCTTTAGGACCTGTTTTATCGCAATGGAAGAGTCTACTCCAAACTATACATACAGTAGCTTTCCAGGGTCATAAGTTCAGCAGAATTTAACTATCCAATAGTTGAAAAGGAGTTGTTAGCTATTAAGGCTGCACTCACAAGTTGGAGACATTTACTTGAGGGAACTGAAACACCAATACTCATATATTCTGACCATAGGATTCTACAGTATCTCAAATCTTACAAGAATCTGTCTTCACGGCAGGTTCGATGGAGTCTTTTCTTTTCCCGATTCAATTTTCTTATTACATATAGGCCTTGAGTTAAGAATGGTAAGGCTGATGCTTTATCTAGATTACCAGAACAACCTCATCATCTTCAAACATCCACTTCCATCATTCCTCCACACCATTTCATTGCTCCCCTCATTATGTCCATTCAATCATTCCTGCAATCTCAAGGAAATGATCCTGATTTATTTAAACACTCTTTAGTCAATCTCCCTAATGGTCTGTATGCATACCAAGATCACATATATGTCCCTAAGGATTTACGCCAAGAGGTTATGTCTACCTTACATGATTCATTATTAGTTGGACATCTAGGTGAGCAGAAGACACAACAATTAGTTAAAAGACAGTATTGGTAGTTTGCTATGTCAAAAGATATCAGTGAGTTTGTAAAACCGTGCTGTATCTGTGCCATAACCAAAACAGATAAGGCATCACCTTATGGGTTGCTCATGTCATTGCCCATACCCACACGTCCATGGTCCGATGTATCAATGGATTTCATTATCGACCTACCAAAATCAGATAACACTACACTATTTGTAGTAGTAGATATCTTCACAAAAATGGCTCATTTCATTCCCTATAACAACTTACCTTCTGCTTCTCAAACAGCTACCCTCTTCCTTAACAACATTGTTAAATTACATGGACTTCCACATAGTATCACATCTGAAGAGGGGAACCCAATTCACTTCCAAATTTTGGAAGGATTCATGTAGTTCCTTAGGTATTCAGCAAAAGTTGTCAACCTCTTATCACCCACAGACAAATGGACAGACCGAATGCACCAATCAATGGCTTGAACAATATCTGCATTGTTTCTGCTCTGCCCAACAAGATAATTGGTCATTATTACTTCCATCAGCTGAATTTGCCTATAAGAATTCATCTAATTCTTCCTCCAAGCAAACTCCATTTTTTGCAAATTATGCATTTCATCCAAAATTCCATTTCTTACCTGTACATCAACCTACTAATCCTTCAGTGGATGATTTAATAATACACTTAACCAGAATTTTGTAGTTATCAAAGATAACATCAAATCCGCACAGGAACGTCAAAAGAAGTATTATGATCTCAGGAGGAGGCCAGCTCCAAAATACCAGATTGGTGATATGGTATGGCTATCCACCAAGCATTTGAAACTCCACACGCCTTCAAAAAAATTGAGCTTGAAGTTCATAGGTACATTTGCTGTTTCTAAGGTGGTAAACGAAAATACTATGACCTTGGATTTGCCCAATAGGTACCACATTCAGCCAACTTTCCATGTTTTGTTGTTGAAACCATACCACACTGTTATGAGTGCCTCTCTCTCACACTCTGATTGTGTATCTTCCTGTGACCCTGAGATGCAGTATGAGGTACATTCAATATTGGATTCTCTGAGGAATAAGGGTTAACTTATAATTTGGATGAGGATTCTTGGGAGGCTGCATCTAATCTGTCGGCTCCGAGACTCGTCTCACAATTCCATCACCGACATCTAGATAGACCTAGACCATAAAGCCCTGGGTGGTTCATTTGGGGGGGTTCTGTAACACTAACTTGCTTATTGACTTACTTATTTCATCCGTGCAGTACCCCCTTCCACATATTTTCCTTCCCTGCACCTTTAAGAGGTTTCATACACCCCTTTCATAATGACTATTTAAGTCTCTCTATCAGTTTAATCTTTGCTTGGTATTGTTTGCTATGCTGAGCATCGTTGGAGATTCTCTTTCCAGAGTTAAATATTTAACAGCTTTGTTACTATCTAAAGTATCACAGTCTCATAACAAGATTCTACAGCCTTGTGCTTCTATCAGCTTGCTCAAGTGGATTTACTGTGGTTTCAGGCTGTCCCTATGTTCCGTGGACTTGCTTAGATCGGCACTTCAATCTCTTACAGTCAGGTGTGACGTCACTTCCGCTCCGGCCTGTGTTCAGCGCCCCACGCTGTTTGTTACCGATAAGCAAGACTATGCTAATCTTTACTAACAGTTATGGGCATAAAGTGTTGTCCACTATATTGATATCAAAGTCCCCTGGTAAAGCACAAGCACCTTCAGTGAACATCTGTTTTTTAAATTAAGGCTACTCGTAATATGTTCCAGGGAGAACAATGAGCTCACACAAATGTTTCATTCTTTTGATAGAGTAATTTACAATGAAACATTGTTAAAGCTACTAAGTGATCTAATTTCGTTACATTACCTGAGCAACACTTATACTTTACTGCCAAAATATTTCCCTTGAAATAAGAACTACTATAATCAAGTTGAATTATAAGTGAGAAATTTTTATAATAAATCAGCAGTTGTGATTATTGTATCCTTGCATGCAGATCATATCAAAGGTACCCAAGTTATAACAAGCTGTTAATATGAGTCGGGATGGCTTCGCAGAAAGACTCTCCCTGCATCTCCGGACTCTAACTTTCATCCATGCTTTCACTGAAAGGCTGACAGGACTACTTAAAATTCCAGTCCCATGCCGATAAGTACTACCCTCCATAAGAGACTAATCTAAAACTTCTGACACGTCTCGACCAACCTCCTGAGACGAAAGGCAAATAATGACTAGGGGATGAGGGAAGTGGGGTATTTAAGCCTTTGACTGGGGTGTCTTTGCCTCCTCCTGGTGGCCAGGTTCTGAATTCCCAAAAGTAATGAATGCAGCTAAAGACCGCTGCTCCATAACTTGTCTTCCTGCTCTGAGGCCGCGGACAGAAACAACCCGATCAAATACGATTGGGTTGATTGACATAACCTGCTAGCGGCATTGCACCAGCAGTTCACAAGAACTGATGGTGCAATGATAAATTCCGACAGCGTATGCTGTCGGCATTTATCGATGTGCTGCGGACATGATACGCTACTTCGTATCATGTCCGCTCACATATTGATAAATATGCCCCCTGTGTTATGGATCGTGGACTTTCACCACCTTATGAAAGAAAAATAAGCTGATGTTCGCATATGCTAACACATGCTAAAAAGCAAGGGTGCAAAACAAATGCAGATGTGCACATAAGCTGCACGTGCTAAAAAAGAAAAAAAAAAGCAGACGCACGCTAATAAGCCAACACGCTAACAAGGAAACTAGCTTGAAAGAAAACTGATCCACGCATAAGCTGATGCTTACTAAAAAACATAATTTATGCTTACCTGATAAATTTATTTCTCTTGTAGTGTATCTAGTCCACGGATCATCCATTACTTATGGGATATTCTCCTTCCCAACAGGAAGTTGCAAGAGGATCACCCACAGCAGAGCTGCTATATAGCTCCTCCCCTAACTGCCATATCCAGTCATTCGACCGAAACAAACAGAGAAAGGAGAAACCATAGGGTGCAGTGGTGACTGTAGTTTAATTAAATTTTAGACCTACCTTAAAATGACAGGGCGGGCCGTGGACTGGATACACTAAAAGAGAAATAAATTTATCAGGTAAGCATAAATTATGTTTTCTCTTGTTAAGTGTATCCAGTCCACGGATCATCCATTACTTATGGGATACCAATACCAAAGCTAAAGTACACGGATGATGGGAGGGACAAGGCAGGGATTAAGCGGAAGGAACCACTGCCTGAAGAACCTTTCTCCCAAAAACAGCCTCCGAAGAAGCAAAAGTATCAAATTTGTAAAATTTTGAAAAAGTGTGAAGCGAAGACCAAGTCGCGGCTTTGCAAATCTGTTCAACAGAGGCCTCATTTTTAAAGGCCCAGGTGGAAGCCACAGCTCTAGTAGAATGAGCTGTAATTCTTTCAGGGGGCTGCTGTCCAGCAGTCTCATAGGCTAGGCGTATAATACTCCGAAGCCAAAAGGAAAGAGAGGTTGCCGAAGCTTTTTGACCTCTCCTCTGTCCAGAATAAACGACAAACAGGGAAGATGTTTGACAAAAATCTTTAGTAGCTTGTAAGTAAAACTTCAAGGCACGGACTACGTCCAGATTATGTAAAAGACGTTCCTTCTTTGAAGAAGGATTAGGACACAATGATGGAACAACAATCTCTTGAATGATATTCTTGTTAGAAACCACCTTAGGTAAAAACCCAGGTTTGGTACGCAGAACTACCTTATCTGCATGAAAAATCAGATAAGGAGAATCACATTGTAAGGCAGATAGCTCAGAGACTCTCCGAGCCGAGGAAATAGCCATCAAAAACAGAACTTTCCAAGATAAAAGCTTAATATCAATGGAATGAAGGGGTTCAAACGGAACTCCTTGAAGAACTTTAAGAACCAAGTTTAAGCTCCATGGGGGAGCAACAGGTTTAAACACAGGCTTAATTCTAACCAAAGCCTGACAAAATGCCTGGACGTCTGGAACTTCTGCCAGACGCTTGTGCAAAAGAATAGACAGAGCAGAAATCTGTCCCTTTAAGGAACTAGCTGATAATCCTTTGTCCAAACCCTCTTAGAGAAAGGACAATATCCTAGGAATCCTAACCTTACTCCATGAGTAATTCTTGGATTCACACCAGTAAAGATATGTACGCCATATCTTGTGATAGATTTTCCTGGTAACAGGCTTTCATGCCTGTATTAAGGTATCAATGACTGACTCGGAGAAGCCACGCTTTGATAGAATCAAGCGTTCAATCTCCATGCAGTCAGTCTCAGAGAAATTAGATTTGGATGATTGAAAGGACCTTGTATTATAAGGTCCTGTCTTAGAGGCAGAGTCCATGGTGGAAAGGATGACATGTCCACTAGGTCTGCATACCAGGTCCTGCGTGGCCACGCAGGCGCTATTAGAATCACTGATGCTCTCTCCTGTTTGATTTTGGCAATCAGTTGAGGGAACAGAGGAAACGGTGGAAACACATAAGCCAGGTTGAAGAACCAAGGCGCTGCTAGAGCATCTATCAGTGTCGCTTCTGGGTCCCTGGACCTGGATCCGTAACAAGGAAGCTTGGCGTTCTGGCGAGACGCCATGAGATCCAAATCTGGTTTGCCCCAACGATGAATCAATTGAGCAAACACCTCCGGATGGAGTTCCCACTCCCCCGGGTGAAAAGTCTGACGACTTAGAAAATCCGCCTCCCAGTTCTCCACGCCTGGGATATGGATTGCTGACAGGTGGCAAGAGTGAGTCTCTGCCCAGCGAATTATTTTTGAGACTTCTAACATCGCTAGGGAACTCCTGGTTCCCCCTTGATGGTTGATGTAAGCCACAGTCGTGATATTGTCCGACTGAAATCTGATGAACCTCAGTGTTGCTAACTGAGGCCAAGCCAGAAGAGCATTGAATATTGCTCTTAACTCCAGAATATTTATCGGAAGGAGTTTTTCCTCCTGAGTCCACGATCCCTGTGCCTTCAGGGAGTTCCAGACTGCACCCCAACCTAGAAGGCTGGCATCTGTTGTTACAATTGTCCAATCTGGCCTGCGAAAGGTCATACCCTCGGACAGGTGGACCCGAGACAACCACCAGAGAAGAGAATCTCTGGTCTCTTGATTCAGATTTAGCAGAGGGGACAAATCTGTGTAATCCCCATTCCACTGACTTAGCATGCATAATTGCAGCGGTCTGAGATGTAGGCGCGCAAATGGCACTATGTCCATTGCCGCTACCATTAAGCCGATCACCTCTATACACTGAGCCACCGAAGGGCGCGGAATGGAATGAAGAATACGGCAAGCATTTAGAAGCTTTGATAACCTGGACTCCGTCAGGTAAATTTTCATCTCTACAGAATCTATAAGAAGGAGACTCTTGTGAGTGGGGATAGAGAACTCTTTTCCTCGTTCACTTTCCACCCGTGCGAGCTCAGAAATGCCAGAACTATCTCTGTATGAGACTTGGCAATTTGAAAGCTTGACGCCTGTATCAGGAAGTCGTCTAGATACGGAGCCACCGCTATGCCTCGCGGTCTTAGAACCGCCAGAAGTGAGCCCAGAACCTTTGTAAAGATTCTCGGGGCTGTAGCCAACCCGAAGGGAAGAGCTACAAATTGGTAATGCCTGTCTAGAAAGGCAAACCTTAGGAACCGATGATGATCTTTGTGAATCGGTATGTGAAGGTAGGCATCCTTTAAGTCCACTGTGGTCATGTACTGACCCTCTTGGATCATGGGTAGGATGGTCCGAATAGTTTCCATTTTGAAAGATGGAACACTGAGGAATTTGTTTAAGATCTTTAGATCCAAAATTGGTCTGAAGGTTCCCTATTTTTTGGGAACCACAAACAGATTTGAATAAAAACCCTGTCCTTGTTCCGTCCGCGGAACTGGATGGATCACTCCCATTACTAGGAGGTCTTGCACAAAGCGTAGGAATGCCTCTTTCTTTATCTGATTTGCAGATAACCTTGAAAGATGAAATCTCCCTTGTGGAGGGGAAGCTTTGAAGTCCAGAAGATATCTCTGAGATATGATCTCCAACGCCCAGGGATCCTGAACATCTCTTGCCCACGCCTGGGCGAAGAGAAAAAGTCTGCCCCCTACTAGATCTGTCGCCGGATAGGGGGCCGTTCCTTCATGCAGTCTTAGAGGCAGCAGCAAGCTTTCTGGACTGCTTGCCTTTGTTCCAGGACTGGTTAGGTTTCCAGGCCTGCTTAGATTGAGCAAAAGTTCCCTCTTGTCTTGAAGTGGAGGAAGTTGATGCTGCACCTGCCTTGGAATTTCGAAAGGCACGACAATTAGACTGTTTGGCCTTTGATTTGGCCCTGTCCTGAGGAAGGGTATGACCCTTACCTCCAGTAATGTCAGCAATAATTTCTTTCAAACCAGGCTGAATAAGGTCTGCCCCTTGAAAGGAATGTTGAGTATTTTAGACTTTGAAGTCACATCAGCTGACCAGGATTTCAGCCATAGCGCCCTACGCGCCTGGATGGCGAATCCGGAATTCTTAGCCGTTAGTTTAGTCAAATGAACAATGGCATCAGAAACAAACGAGTTAGCTAGCTTAAGAGTTCTAAGCTTGTCAACAATTTCAGTCAATGGAGCTGCATGGATGGCCTCTTCCAGGGCCTCAAACCAGAATGCCGCCGCAGCAGTGACAGGCGCAATGCATGCAAGGGGCTGTAAAATAAAACCTTGTTGAATAAACATTTTCTTAAGGTAACCCTCTAATTTTTTATCCATTGGATCTGAAAAAGCACAACTGTCCTCAACCGGGATAGTGGTACGCTTTGCTAAAGTAGAAACTGCTCCCTCCACCTTAGGGACAGTCTGCCATAAGTTCCGTGTAGTGGCATCTATGGGAAACATTTTTCTAAATATAGGAGGTGGGGAAAAGGGCACACCGGGCCTATCCCACTCCTTACTAATAATTTCTGTAAGCCTTTTAGGTATTGGAAAAACATCAGTACTCACCGGCACTGCATAGTATTTATCCAGCCTACATAATTTCTCTGGCACTGCAATTGTGTCACAGTCATTCAGAGCAGCTAATACCTCCCCAAGCAATACACGGAGGTTCTCAAGCTTAAATTTAAAATTAGAAATCTCTGAATCAGGTCTCCCCGAATCAGAGACGTCACCCACAGACTGAAGCTCTCCGTCCTCAGGTTCTGCATATTGTGACGCAGTATCAGACATAACTCTTACAGCATCTACGCGCTCTGTATCTCGTCTAACCCCAGAGCTATCGCGCTTGCCTCTCAATTCAGGCAATCTGGATAATACCTCTGACAGGGTATTATTCATGATTGCAGCCATGTCCTGCAAAGTAATCGCTATGGGTGTCCCTGATGTACTTGGCGCCATATTAGCGTGCGTCCCTTGAGCGGGAGGCGAAGGGTCCGTCACGTGGGGAGAGTTAGTCGGCATAACTTCCCCCTCGACAGACCCCTCTGGTGACAATTCTTTTATAGATAAAGACTGATCTTTACTGTTTAAGGTGAAATCAATACATTTAGTACACATTCTCCTATGGGGCTCCACCATGGCTTTTAAACATAATGAACAAGTATCCTCTGTTTCAGACATGTTTGTACAGACTAGCAATGAGACTAGCAAGCTTGGAAAACACTTTAAAGCAAGTTAACAAGCAATATAAAAAACGTTACTGTGCCTTTAAGAGAAACAAATTTTGACAAAATTTGAAATAACAGTGAAAAAAGGCAGTTACACTAACAACATTTTTACAGTGTATGTAACAAGTCAGCAGAGCATTGCACCCACTTGCAAATGGATGATTAACCCCTTAATAACAAAAACAGAATAATAAATGACAAAAACGTTTTTTTAAACACAGTCACAACAACTGCCACAGACTACTGTGATTGTTACCCTCCTCAAACACGACTTTGAAGCCTTTTGAGCCCTTCAGAGATGTCCTGTATCATGCAGAGGGAAGCTGAATGTCTCTGTCAGTATTTTTAGCTGCACAGAAAAGCACTAAAATAGGCCCTTCCCACTCATATTGCAACAGTGGAAAGCTTCAGGAAGCTGTCTCTAGGCAGAAATCAAACCAGCCATGTGGAAAAAAACTAGGCCCCAATAAGTTTTGTCACCAAACATATATAAAAACGATTAACATGCCAGCAAACGTTTTATATTACATTTTTATAAGAGTATGCATCTCTATTAATAAGCCTGATACCAGTAGCTATCACTGCATTTAAGGCTTTACTTACATTAATCCGGTATAAGCAGCATTTTCTAGCAAATTCCATCCCTAGAAAAATATTAACTGCACATACCTTATTGCAGGAAAACCTGCACGCCATTCCCTCTCTGAAGTTACCTCACTCCTCAGAATATGTGAGAACAGCCATGGATCTTAGTTACTTCTGCTAAGATCATAGAAAATGCAGGCAGATTCTTCTTCTAAATACTGCCTGAGATAAACAGCACACTCCGGTACCATTTAAAAAACAGAATTTATGTTTACCTGATAAATTACTTTCTCCAACGGTGTGTCCGGTCCACGGCGTCATCCTTACTTGTGGGATATTCTCTTCCCCAACAGGAAATGGCAAAGAGCCCAGCAAAGCTGGTCACATGATCCCTCCTAGGCTCCGCCTACCCCAGTCATTCGACCGACGTTAAGGAGGAATATTTGCATAGGAGAAACCATATGGTACCGTGGTGACTGTAGTTAAAGAAAATAAATTATCAGACCTGATTAAAAAAACCAGGGCGGGCCGTGGACCGGACACACCGTTGGAGAAAGTAATTTATCAGGTAAACATAAATTCTGTTTTCTCCAACATAGGTGTGTCCGGTCCACGGCGTCATCCTTACTTGTGGGAACCAATACCAAAGCTTTAGGACACGGATGAAGGGAGGGAGCAAATCAGGTCACCTAAATGGAAGGCACCACGGCTTGCAAAACCTTTCTCCCAAAAATAGCCTCAGAAGAAGCAAAAGTATCAAACTTGTAAAATTTGGTAAAAGTGTGCAGTGAAGACCAAGTCGCTGCCCTACATATCTGATCAACAGAAGCCTCGTTCTTGAAGGCCCATGTGGAAGCCACAGCCCTAGTGGAATGAGCTGTGATTCTTTCGGGAGGCTGCCGTCCGGCAGTCTCGTAAGCCAATCTGATGATGCTTTTAATCCAAAAAGAGAGAGAGGTAGAAGTTGCTTTTTGACCTCTCCTTTTACCGGAATAAACAACAAACAAGGAAGATGTTTGTCTAAAATCCTTTGTAGCATCTAAATAGAATTTTAGAGCGCGAACAACATCCAAAATGTGCAACAAACGTTCCTTCTTTGAAACTGGTTTCGGACACAGAGAAGGTACGATAATCTCCTGGTTAATGTTTTTGTTAGAAACAACTTTTGGAAGAAAACCAGGTTTAGTACGTAAAACCACCTTATCTGCATGGAACACCAGATAAGGAGGAGAACACTGCAGAGCAGATAATTCTGAAACTCTTCTAGCAGAAGAAATTGCAACTAAAAACAAAACTTTCCAAGATAATAACTTAATATCAACGGAATGCAAGGGTTCAAACGGAACCCCCTGAAGAACTGAAAGAACTAAATTGAGACTCCAAGGAGGAGTCAAAGGTTTGTAAACAGGCTTAATTCTAACCAGAGCCTGAACAAAGGCTTGAACATCTGGCACAGCGGCCAGCTTTTTGTGAAGTAACACAGACAAGGCAGAAATCTGTCCCTTCAGGGAACTTGCAGATAATCCTTTTTCCAATCCTTCTTGAAGGAAGGATAGAATCCTAGGAATCTTAACCTTGTCCCAAGGGAATCCTTTAGATTCACACCAACAGATATATTTTTTCCAAATTTTGTGGTAAATCTTTCTAGTTACAGGCTTTCTGGCCTGAACAAGAGTATCGATAACAGAATCTGAGAACCTGTGATATACCTTTAAGGTATATCCCTGCTGTTTTACCTGGCACTATAAAGAGGGACCAATTACGTCATTTCCTTGCCTGATTATTGAAGTTAAGACTCTGTATTCACAGCTGACACCTGCTTCGTTTCTCTCAGGTCTCTAGAGATTAAGTTTACCTGCTTTAAGACTTTTCACAGATATCAAACCTGGATTCCTATGGACACTTTCTCTGAAGCAAATACAAATTGAAACTATATTCATCTCACCTAACAATCTGCATTCTTTGTGAGTATATCGGATATTCCACAATTGACAGTACCCACAGCTGTTTTCAGACGCCGACGCCGATAACCGGAAGTGAGTCACACACTCTAATTTGCTTTCGGCACTCAGAACTCCGCTCCCTAAACAATACAGGTAAACTTTCTTTCTATGTAAAAATATGGATTACCAACTCTGCTGATTCGTTGAACTCCGCTACTCTAGACAGTGACTCTGTTCAGTGTATTCTCAAGAACTACAACATTGATCTGACAGCGGTATTTACCCAGATACTGTTAGCTAAGAGATCATTAAATAACACTGCCTACACAAAGCGCCATACGCTCAGTGTCTATCTTGCACCATTCCACATAACCTGTGGGGATGATTGGAGGTTGTCTGTGTGTATATATTTTAGAGTGTGTGTGAAGGTTAATTCTGAAAGGAGATTGACTTTATTTCTGAAGCCTCTTTTTCCATTATCTTTATTGCAATCCATATTGGCATATAACATATGAAACCGAATCTCATTCAATGCCTGCCTAAGAAGTGAATTACTCTGTGAATCATATAAGTTCATTGACATTCACTTAATTCAATTACTGTGTAATAATTGCTCAATGTGTCTCACTCCTATACATAGTAGTAATTAAGGGGTCTGTACACAAAAGAGCAACATTTCTCATATTTATTCCAGAAACATTAGGGAGACTCGTTACATAATAATCAGGCCATAATTAAGATTCCTGTTTTGATTACTATTTTAAAACATGGATCCAAGTGAGATTAAAAACGAATTCTCTAATGTTTATCAGAAACTGGACTATCTTGCCCATGCATTACAAGAGGTGCAAACAGAAAATACTGCCATTAAAAATCTCTTAAAGGAATGTGTTACTACCAAACAACATGATATACCTGAACCCCAGGTTCAAGCACCATTACCTTTTGCAGGTAAAAGGTCGGAATTTCGTGATTTTAAAAACGCCTGTAATCTATTATTCTCTCTCAGGCCACGCACCTATCACTCAGATAGAATCAGGGTATGCACAACCATTTCTTATTTAGTGGGAGAACCACGGACATGGGCAAATCGTTTCTTTGAAAATAACAACCCAATACTGGACTCCCTTTCAGATTTTTTTGCAGCAATGTCAAGTCTATATGAGGACACCAATAGCCAAATGCAAGCAGAAACAAAGTTACGCTCACTTAAGCAAGGGAAGAGGACGGTAGAAGAGTACACTACTGATTTCCAAATGTGGGCCACAGACTCCCTGTGGAATGACATCAGCTTAAGGAATCAGTTCCGTCTCGGACTCTCTGAGACACTAAAAGATGAACTGTCCAGATTGGAAATACCTGATTCCCTCTGTGGACTCATCAAACTAAGCACTACGTTAGATAGGCGACTTAGAGAACGAAAGGCAGAAAGAGGTTCTTATGAAACCACTACTAGACGCCCTTACATCCCATCTACTTCTCAAGAAAAAAGTTCAACCTACTCCATACCAATGGAGATTGGAGCAATTAAAGGTCCCCTAAGTCAAGAAGAAAAAACACGCAGAAGACTATCTAACCTATGTCTTTATTGTGGCCATAAGGAGCATTCTGTGGCCACATGCCCATTACTGGCAAAACAAAAGAAGGGTAAGAGTTACCAATCTATCTCTTTATGTAATAATAGTAAGATAACTCAACTTACACTTCCTCTCTCCTTGCAGTGGGATCAACTACATATCCAGAGTGATGCACTTATAGATTCCGGAGCTTCAGGCTTATATATTGATGTTTTGTTTGTACAACAAAATAAAATACCCACTGTGTGTAAAAAGCAACCAGTATTTGTAAAATTAATAGATGGATCTATGATCCAACAGGGTCCCATCACACATCACACTATACCCCTACTTACAACAACTGTAGGGGGACACACAGAATATCTGACATATGATATCATACCAATTGAAAAACACAGTCTAATTCTAGGATATACTTGGTTAACCACACACAATCCTAACATTAACTGGATAGAAAATACTCTACAATTAACTTCTGACTATTGCCTCAAAACTTGCTACCCACACTACACAATTGGCAACATCGCAAATGGGGTACCACTGGCATATTCTGATCTACTAGATGTTTTTAACCTAAAGGAAGCTGAGTCATTACCACCACATCGACAGTTTGATTGTCCCATAGACATAATACCAGGTTCTCAAATCCCATATGGCAAAATTTACCCACTTTCCCAAAAAGAGCTCACTCATTTACGAACGTATCTTGATGACAACCTTAAAAAAGGTTTCATTTCCCATTCAACATCACCAGCAGCAGCTGGGATATTTTTCGTCAAAAATAAAGATCAGACACTAAGACCCATAATAGATTATAGAGCACTTAATGCAATTACCATAAAAAACAGGTATCCCTTACCACTGATTCCCGAACTACTAGAAAGATTGTCAGATGCCACTATATACAGCAAATTAGATTTGAAGGGTGCGTATAATTTAATTCGAATAAAAAAGGGTGACGAATGGAAAACAGCTTTCCGAACTCGTTACGGATTATTTCAGTATAACGTAATGCCATTTGGTTTGAGCAATGCACCCGCTACATTTCAACATTTCATTAATGAAATTTTTCGGGATCTAACAGATATATGTGTCATCATTTATCTGGATGACATCCTAATATACTCAAAAAATCTTAAGGAACATGAGAAACATGTTAGATGGGTTCTAACTCGTTTAAGGGAACACAGGTTATTTGCAAAGTTGGAAAAGTGTACTTTTCATGTCCAAAAAATAAAATTTCTTGGCTATATCATCTCTCCAAACAAGATTCAGATGGACCCTGAAAAAATAAGAATAATCCAGGAATGGTCAAGACCAAGAACTGTTCGAGCCCTCCAGAGGTTTCTGGGGTTCTCGAATTTTTATAGAAAGTTTATCAAGAACTTCTCTACACTAGTAAGACCACTAACTCAACTTACTAGGAAGGGTAAAAAATTCACTTGGTCTAACGATGCACAAGAAGCTTTCATTAATCTAAAGGACTCATTCACTACAGCTCCGATTCTCACTTTACCAGACTATCATTTGCAATTCATATTGGAAGTTGATGCCTCCAATACAGGAATTGGTGCAGTTCTGTCACAACGTAACAAAGATACTCAAGACTTACATCCAATAGCATACTTCTCAAGAACATTACTCCCTGCTGAAACAAATTACAGTATCGGAGATAAAGAACTTTTAGCAATCAAAAGTTCGTTAGAACACTGGCGACATCTCCTTGAAGGTGCTAAAGAACCATTCCTCATACTTACAGATCACAAGAATCTCGAGTACTTAAAACGAAGTAAGACGTTATCAGCACGTCAAGTCAGGTGGTCTCTATTCTTGGATAGGTTTGACTTCCAAATCACCTACAGACCAGGACACGCTAACACGAAAGCTGATGCTCTCTCCAGAATGAATGACATTACAAACACTACAGAAAGTTTAAACCCTATTATACCACAAGAAAAATTCATTGGAACTCTTTCCAATTTGGAGATGGACATTTTGATAGAACTAAAAAGAGAACATGACCCCCCAACCAATTGTGTAACTGACTCCACATCAGGGTTATTATTCCATAACGACAGAATGTATATACCCAAAGTTTTGAGAAACTTTATTATGAAACACCATCACGACAACTCATTGTCTGGTCATAAAGGGGTGCAAAAAACTACTGACTTAATCAAACGTCATTTCTGGTGGCCAAATATGCTACAGACAATAGAGCAATATGTCAACACCTGTGACATCTGCTCTAGGAATAAAAAACCTCATAACAAACCAATTGGTTATTTAACATCACTGCCGATCCCAGATATGCCTTGGTCCACCATTTCGATGGATTTTATAGTAGACTTACCGAATTCACGCCAATATACTACGATACTTGTAGTGGTCGACCATTTGACTAAACTGGGTCATTTCATACCTCTCAAAAGCCTCCCCACAGCTATGCTCACAGCAAAAGTATTTTTAAATAATATAGTCAAACTACATGGGCTACCTACTACTATTATCACAGACAGAGGTACGCAGTTCACCTCAGCTTTTTGGAGGTCCCTATGTAAACGACTGCGTATAGATAATCGATATTCAACCGCATATCATCCACAAAGTAATGGGTTAACAGAACGGTTGAATCAAACCCTGGAACAGTTCCTTCGCTGTTACCTTACACATCTCCAGGATGATTGGCTGGATTATCTACCAATGGCGGAGTTTTCCTATAATAACTCCATTTCTTCCTCTACGAAAATGTCCCCATTCTTTGCTACATACGGCTACCATCCAACTACACTCACCTTGACACATACTACTGTTAACTGTCCCAGTGCATCAGACTATGCAACTAGTTTACAAGACAGACTTCAGCTACTTAAAACACATCTAGAGGAAGCAAAACGCAGCCAGAAACATTACTATGATTTACACCGAACACCGAGTCCAAATTATAAAATTGGAGACTTGGTTATGCTATCGACTAAATATTTAAAGTTACAAGTTCCCTGTAAAAAACTGGCCAATCAGTTCGTAGGACCTTTTCCGATTGAGAATATTGTAAATTCAAACGCTGTTCGTTTGACTCTACCAAAAAGTTTTGGCATACATCCAACTTTCCACGTATCCCTTTTGAAGCCATATGTGGCTGACACTCGAAATGCTTCTGCACAGCCGCCTCCTCCTGTAGTTCTCCAAGATCATCTTGAGTATGAGGTGGAACGTGTACTTGACTCACGTTATCATCGGGGCCGTTTACAATACTTGATTAAGTGGAAGGGTTATGGTCCTGAAAATAACTCTTGGGAATCTCGTCTTGACGTGCATGCACCTGCACTGGTGGCTTCTTTTCATCGTCGCCATCCAGCCAAGCCGCACTTCCTCCCCTCGGCGGGTCACCCTTAACGGGGGGGATATGTGATATACCTTTAAGGTATATCCCTGCTGTTTTACCTGGCACTATAAAGAGGGACCAATTACGTCATTTCCTTGCCTGATTATTGAAGTTAAGACTCTGTATTCACAGCTGACACCTGCTTCGTTTCTCTCAGGTCTCTAGAGATTAAGTTTACCTGCTTTAAGACTTTTCACAGATATCAAACCTGGATTCCTATGGACACTTTCTCTGAAGCAAATACAAATTGAAACTATATTCATCTCACCTAACAATCTGCATTCTTTGTGAGTATATCGGATATTCCACAATTGACAGTACCCACAGCTGTTTTCAGACGCCGACGCCGATAACCGGAAGTGAGTCACACACTCTAATTTGCTTTCGGCACTCAGAACTCCGCTCCCTAAACAATACAGGTAAACTTTCTTTCTATGTAAAAATATGGATTACCAACTCTGCTGATTCGTTGAACTCCGCTACTCTAGACAGTGACTCTGTTCAGTGTATTCTCAAGAACTACAACATTGATCTGACAGCGGTATTTACCCAGATACTGTTAGCTAAGAGATCATTAAATAACACTGCCTACACAAAGCGCCATACGCTCAGTGTCTATCTTGCACCATTCCACATAACCTGTGGGGATGATTGGAGGTTGTCTGTGTGTATATATTTTAGAGTGTGTGTGAAGGTTAATTCTGAAAGGAGATTGACTTTATTTCTGAAGCCTCTTTTTCCATTATCTTTATTGCAATCCATATTGGCATATAACATATGAAACCGAATCTCATTCAATGCCTGCCTAAGAAGTGAATTACTCTGTGAATCATATAAGTTCATTGACATTCACTTAATTCAATTACTGTGTAATAATTGCTCAATGTGTCTCACTCCTATACATAGTAGTAATTAAGGGGTCTGTACACAAAAGAGCAACATTTCTCATATTTATTCCAGAAACATTAGGGAGACTCGTTACAGAACCCTCGCTTCGATAAGATCAAGCGTTCAATCTCCAAGCAGTCAGCTGGAGTGAAACCAGATTCGGATGTTCGAACGGACCCTGAACAAGAAGGTCTCGTCTCAAAGGTAGCTTCCAAGGTGGAGCCGATGACATATTCACCAGAGCTGCATACCAAGTCCTGCGTGGCCACGCAGGAGCTATCAAGATCACCGACGCCCTCTCCTGATTGATCCTGGCTACCAGCCTGGGGATGAGAGGAAACGGCGGGAACACATAAGCTAGTTTGAAGGTCCAAGGTGCTACTAGTGCATCCACTAGAGCCGCCTTGGGATCCCTGGATCTGGACCCGTAGCAAGGAACTTTGAAGTTCTGACGAGAGGCCATCAGATCCATGTCTGGAATGCCCCACAGCTGAGTGACTTGGGCAAAGATTTCCGGATGGAGTTCCCACTCCCCCGGATGCAATGTCTGACGACTCAGAAAATCCGCTTCCCAATTTTCCACTCCTGGGATGTGGATAGCAGACAGGTGGCAGGAGTGAGACTCCGCCCATAGAATGATTTTGGTCACTTCTTCCATCGCCAGGGAACTCCTTGTTCCCCCCTGATGGTTGATGTACGCAACAGTTGTCATGTTGTCTGATTGAAACCGTATGAACTTGGCCCTCGCTAGCTGAGGCCAAGCCTTGAGAGCATTGAATATCGCTCTCAGTTCCAGAATATTTATCGGTAGAAGAGATTCTTCCCGAGACCAAAGACCCTGAGCTTTCAGGGATCCCCAGACCGCGCCCCAGCCCATCAGACTGGCGTCGGTCGTGACAATGACCCACTCTGGTCTGCGGAATGTCATCCCTCGTGACAGGTTGTCCAGGGACAGCCACCAACGGAGTGAGTCTCTGGTCCTCTGATTTACTTGTATCTTCGGAGACAAGTCTGTATAGTCCCCATTCCACTGACTGAGCATGCACAGTTGTAATGGTCTTAGATGAATGCGCGCAAAAGGAACTATGTCCATTGCCGCTACCATCAACCCGATCACTTCCATGCACTGAGCTATGGAAGGAAGAGGAACGGAATGAAGTATCCGACAAGAGTCTAGAAGTTTTGTTTTTCTGGCCTCTGTCAGAAAAATTCTCATTTCTAAGGAGTCTATTATTGTTCCCAAGAAGGGAACCCTTGTTGACGGAGATAGAGAACTCTTTTCCACGTTCACTTTCCATCCGTGAGATCTGAGAAAGGCCAGGACAATGTCCGTGTGAGCCTTTGCTTGAGGAAGGGACGACGCTTGAATCAGAATGTCGTCCAAGTAAGGTACTACAGCAATGCCCCTTGGTCTTAGCACAGCTAGAAGGGACCCTAGTACCTTTGTGAAAATCCTTGGAGCAGTGGCTAATCCGAAAGGAAGCGCCACGAACTGGTAATGTTTGTCCAGGAATGCGAACCTCAGGAACCGATGATGTTCCTTGTGGATAGGAATATGTAGATACGCATCCTTTAAATCCACCGTGGTCATGAATTGACCTTCCTGGATGGAAGGAAGAATAGTTCGAATGGTTTCCATCTTGAACGATGGAACCTTGAGAAACTTGTTTAAGATCTTGAGATCTAAGATTGGTCTGAACGTTCCCTCTTTTTTGGGAACTATAAACAGATTGGAGTAGAACCCCATCCCTTGTTCTCTTAATGGAACAGGATGAATCACTCCCATTTTTAACAGGTCTTCTACACAATGTAAGAATGCCTGTCTTTTTATGTGGTCTGAAGACAACTGAGACCTGTGGAACCTCCCCCTTGGGGGAAGTCCCTTGAATTCCAGAAGATAACCTTGGGAGACTATTTCTAGCGCCCAAGGATCCAGAACATCTCTTGCCCAAGCCTGAGCGAAGAGAGAGAGTCTGCCCCCCACCAGATCCGGTCCCGGATCGGGGGCCAACATTTCATGCTGTCTTGGTAGCAGTGGCAGGTTTCTTGGCCTGCTTTCCCTTGTTCCAGCCTTGCATTGGTCTCCAAGCTGGCTTGGCTTGAGAAGTATTACCCTCTTGCTTAGAGGACGTAGCACTTTGGGCTGGTCCGTTTCTACGAAAGGGACGAAAATTAGGTTTATTTTTTGCCTTGAAAGGCCGATCCTGAGGAAGGGCGTGGCCCTTACCCCCAGTGATATCAGAGATAATCTCTTTCAAGTCAGGGCCAAACAGCGTTTTCCCCTTGAAAGGAATGTTAAGTAGCTTGTTCTTGGAAGACGCATCAGCCGACCAAGATTTCAACCAAAGCGCTCTGCGCGCCACAATAGCAAACCCAGAATTCTTAGCCGCTAACCTAGCCAATTGCAAAGTGGCGTCTAGGGTGAAAGAATTAGCCAATTTGAGAGCATTGATTCTGTCCATAATCTCCTCATAAGGAGGAGAATCACTATCGACCGCCTTTATCAGCTCATCGAACCAGAAACATGCGGCTGTAGCGACAGGGACAATGCATGAAATTGGTTGTAGAAGGTAACCCTGCTGAACAAACATCTTTTTAAGCAAACCTTCTAATTTTTTATCCATAGGATCTTTGAAAGCACAACTATCCTCTATGGGTATAGTGGTGCGTTTGTTTAAAGTGGAAACCGCTCCCTCGACCTTGGGGACTGTCTGCCATAAGTCCTTTCTGGGGTCGACCATAGGAAACAATTTTTTAAATATGGGGGGAGGGACGAAAGGAATACCGGGCCTTTCCCATTCTTTATTAACAATGTCCGCCACCCGCTTGGGTATAGGAAAAGCTTCTGGGAGCCCCGGCACCTCTAGGAACTTGTCCATTTTACATAGTTTCTCTGGGATGACCAACTTGTCACAATCATCCAGAGTGGATAATACCTCCTTAAGCAGAATGCGGAGATGTTCCAACTTAAATTTAAATGCAATCACATCAGGTTCAGCTTGTTGAGAAATGTTCCCTGAATCAGTAATTTCTCCCTCAGACAAAACCTCCCTGGCCCCATCAGACTGGGTTAGGGGCCCTTCAGAAATATTATTATCAGCGTCGTCATGCTCTTCAGTATCTAAAACAGAGCAGTCGCGCTTACGCTGATAAGTGTTCATTTTGGCTAAAATGTTTTTGACAGAATTATCCATTACAGCCGTTAATTGTTGCATAGTAAGGAGTATTGGCGCGCTAGATGTACTAGGGGCCTCCTGAGTGGGCAAGACTCGTGTAGACGAAGGAGGGAATGATGCAGTACCATGCTTACTCCCCTCACTTGAGGAATCATCTTGGGCATCATTGTCATTGTCACATAAATCACATTTATTTAAATGAATAGGAATTCTGGCTTCCCCACATTCAGAACACAGTCTATCTGGTAGTTCAGACATGTTAAACAGGCATAAACTTGATAACAAAGTACAAAAAACGTTTTAAAATAAAACCGTTACTGTCACTTTAAATTTTAAACTGAACACACTTTATTACTGCAATTGCGAAAAAACATGAAGGAATTGTTCAAAATTCACCAAATTTTCACCACAGTGTCTTAAAGCCTTAAAAGTATTGCACACCAAATTTGGAAGCTTTAACCCTTAAAATAACGGAACCGGAGCCGTTTTGAACTTTAACCCCTTTACAGTCCCTGGTATCTGCTTTGCTGAGACCCAACCAAGCCCCAAGGGGAATACGATACCAAATGACGCCTTCAGAAAGTCTTTTCTAAGTAACAGAGCTCCTCTCACATGCGACTGCATGCCATGCCTCTCAAAAACAAGTGCGCAACACCGGCGCGAAAATGAGGCTCTGCCTATGCTTTGGGAAAGCCCCTAAAGAATAAGGTGTCTAAAACAGTGCCTGCCGATATTATTATATCAAAATACCCAGATAAAATGATTCCTCAAGGCTAAATATGTGTTAATAATGAATCAATTTAGCCCAGAAAAAGTCTACAGTCTTAATAAGCCCTTTTTGAAGCCCTTATTTACGATCGTAATAAACATGGCTTACCGGATCCCATAGGGAAAATGACAGCTTCCAGCATTACATCGTCTTGTTAGAATGTGTCATACCTCAAGCAGCAAGAGACTGCTCACTGTTCCCCCAACTGAAGTTAATTGCTCTCAACAGTCCTGTGTGGAACAGCCATGGATTTTAGTGACGGTTGCTAAAATCATTTTCCTCATACAAACAGAAATCTTCATCTCTTTTCTGTTTCTGAGTAAATAGTACATACCAGCACTATTTCAAAATAACAAACTCTTGATTGAATAATAAAAACTACAGTTAAACACTAAAAAACTCTAAGCCATCTCCGTGGAGATGTTGCCTGTACAACGGCAAAGAGAATGACTGGGGTAGGCGGAGCCTAGGAGGGATCATGTGACCAGCTTTGCTGGGCTCTTTGCCATTTCCTGTTGGGGAAGAGAATATCCCACAAGTAAGGATGACGCCGTGGACCGGACACACCTATGTTGGAGAAATAACAAACTTTTGATTGAAGAAATAAACTAAGTATAAAACACCACTCTTCTCTTACGACCTCCATCTTTGTTGAGGGTTGCAAGAGAATGACTGGATATGGCAGTTAGGGGAGGAGCTATATAGCAGCTCTGCTGTGGGTGATCCTCTTGCAACTTCCTGTTGGGAAGGAGAATATCCCATAAGTAATGGATGATCCGTGGACTGGATACACTCATCAAGAGAAATAAAACATATTTTGCGCACTTTTAAGTCTAACTATTATGAAATAAAATATTTGTATACTGATGCCATTTGCAATGCCTGACATAATAGTCCCCAGGCTATGATATACCCATAAGTGAGTACCTACTAATAGCCTACAGGCTAAGCAGGTGCCAAACAACAACCCCCACACTTACCTTATAAGCACCCACACTACTGGACTAAACCATAAGCAGAGAAGGACTGCTTCCAGTAGATAGCCAATTCAGTGTTGTACGTGTGACAGTGTTGTACGTGTGACAGCAGAGAATCTAAATATGTGGAGTATAACCATAAACCGGTATATATGATTCTTGCAGCGCTTAGAATTAGCGATCTATAGCTCCTATCTAAGGTGGGTCCCCAACTACCCACAGAGGAAATCTAATGTGTGAAGGGCTAGAAAGGAGCGCCAATAGAGGCAAGATCTAATGGATGTTAGAGTGCTGGTGAAAATATGCGTGGGACTTAGCTCAAATCTAATTTTGCCCCTATGTAATCGTGGTTACCAAAAACAAAGAAAGAGCCTAAGATGTTTTGAAGACAAACTAACCTCAAATACAATCGTAGATTAACATAACAAAATTAATACAATTTATTAAATGGGCATGGATCCATGTTACATAAAAACATCAATAAATTAGATAAAAACAAATGATGAGTATACAAGTGGCAGATATAGTGGATGATACAAAAACAGTATGTGTATGATCCTACCAAGGAGGCACCCAATGATTAACTAATGGATGCTAACAGATGATAAACATAAACATCAAAACATAAACATAGACACAAAAATTACAAAAATAATAATATAATAAGAATAATGTGATTCGGATAACTTTAGATCCGTTACAAGGTGACCTGGTGTAATCCTCCTGGTCTGTTAACCCTGGTGTAGGGGTAAACAAAAAGTGAAAAAATGAAACAATACAATAGTGACAAAAATGGTGATGTGAAAACAACTAGTGTGTACACAAGCTAGTGCTGAACCAAAAAAATAATAATGTTAGTGATCTCGTCGCAAAATAATGTGGCACAAAAGTGAAAAAATATGTGATGAAAAAGAAGGAATGCTTTTAAAAAACAAAGTGGAAAATGTCCTTATTGTAATCCAATCAATACAAAATGTTCTCTAGTGTGTCCATACAATAAAAACAGGGAAGTCCATGAAAAACTAAGAACAAAAATAAAAAATAGCAACAAAAGTAAAAAGTAATAGTAAAAAGGCTGGGAAATCCTCAAACCTGTAAATAGAAAATAAATACAGGTAGCCCTCAGTTTACGCCAGGGTTAGGTTCCAGAAGGAATGGTTGTAAATCGAAACCGTTGTAAATTGAAACCCAGTTTATAATGTAAGTCAATGGGAAGTGAGGGAGATAGGTTCCAGGCCCCTCTCAAAATTGTCATAAGTAACACCTAATACATTATTTTTAAAGCTTTGAAATGAAGACTTTAAATGCTAAACAGCATTATAAACCTTATAAAATAATCACACAACACAAAATATATAATTAAACTAAGTTAAATGAACAAAAACATTTGCTAAACAGCATTATAAACCTAATACAATATTCATACAACACAGACTTCACTTGCATTTTTAGGCAAACAGTTGTTTCTATGCATTCCAATCTGGACTGATTTATAGACAGGAAGATCTTGTTCCTTTGATATCTGATATCTTGATAGCTCAGGTCTGGTTAAACTGATTAATTTCAGCTTGCTTGGCTTTGCTGCAACACAAGCGGACAGCTCCACCTACTGGCTATTTTAATAAATGCACTGCTTCTCAATGCTTTTCAATAGCAGTCACATGACTGGAAAAAAAGGTTGTTATTCTGAAACGGTGTAAATTGAACCGTTGTAAAACGAGGGCCACCTGTATAGTATAATACTGTTAAGATATTATATAATCAAGGAATGTAGCTCACCATATAATTGCCAACGCGTTTCGGCCCACAACTGGGGCCTTTTTCAAGACTAGTCATAACCATAAACCAACAGGAGGAGGCTAAGGACCGGTTCCTGCAACACCTGTGGAAGGCTTGTGACTAACTCCAATAGGTGTTTTGTGCCACTAACAATGTTCCTTCTAATTTCTGTGAGCACTATGCGCAAAAAAATGTAGCTGTGCAAATTTTGGGCAAGTGACCGAAATGTGTGCACACTTGAAAACAACACATACACAAACTCACACATAGATATTCACACAATAACGCTCCCTCAAACACACATACACACTCTCCCTCACATTCTTAAACAACACACACTCTCCCTCACAATCTCTCATACCCTCACATTCTCCTACACACACACTCCCTCCCTCACAAACACACACAGAGAGACTCTCCCTCACAAACACAAACTCAAACACACTCCCTCACACACACACTCTCCCTCAAAAAAACACATACTCTCCCTCACACATACAGACACACAAAATATCTCACACTCAGCAAGCCAACATTTGGTTAGCAAACATTTAATTTATCTACACTGCAGAATCTAAAGTGATCAAGTTTTGTGCAAAAAAGCAAAGTAACAATTCATGGGAGTTACTTATGCAGAAATGACACAAGATATCCGGCTAAAAATAATTAAAAGGAAAAAACTCCTTTAAAAAATTAAGTATTAATTAAACTAAAATAATTTAGTAAGGCAAGCCTCACATACAATACCAACATCAGCACACAACAAAATCTCAAAATCTAAATCCTTAGGGTAAACATTGTCGTACAAACAACAAAGTAGGTTAAAGTACATATTTTTTTAATTAACAGCAAAAAAAAAAATCATATTTTTTTTACTGACAATAAAATTAAAGTAAACTTTTTCTCTTACCCCAAAGCCTAATACAAACATTTTACAAACATTTAAATGAATGCACCTGATGTATACATTTCAGTAAAGGGGATAATGCTGGCAGTTTAATAAAATCAACTATAGTCATGTTACACACACACACACACATCCACCTGCAACAGTCCTTACATTAAACATATGCAGATATAAAGCTTGCTGGACAGCAGTTCACTCTGAGCTCTAAATAGTTGCTAAGCTGTTCCTTCTTCTGTATACAGCTGATCAGATAGTAAGGGCTAATAGCCAGCTCCACAAGTATTACTGGCTCCCCCAGAGCCCTGAGTCAGTAATATTGTGTCTAGTAACCATTACACTGTTATCTACGACAATTATTTAGTTCCCAAACTTATGGTTCAGAAGCTCCTGCCATGTCCAGAATCATCAACGTGAGCATCCTCACCTACCACTGCTGCCATTGTCGCCACTGCTTACACAACTGAGCTCTGCCAAGAGGCTTTTTGAGCACAAAGACTCCAAGATTACAAATGCTCCCTGTGATGCATGGCCTTAATTTACACGTGCACAGGGCTTACCAAATCATTGTTCTGTCGCACTCATTTGAGGGAACACTGGTCACTACCCAAACTCCAAAGACTTTCCTCTTTTCAAACAGTAATTCTATGAAGGTAAACTGGGCCTCAAATTGGTCTGAGAGCCATCTTCACAAACATGTGGTGCACCTCCCTTCTTCACCTTCCTCCTGCCGATTCAAAGACAAGACTAGTTTCCAATAAGGTGGAAGGGGTTTAAAGGCGTCTTGGAGTTTTGGGAATCTTTGCCTCCTAGTGGTCGGGAGTATATTTCCCATGAGTAATTGATCATGGACTCACCACCTTTATGAAAGAAATCTTTTTACAAAGTGTCTACTGTCCATTTAAGCAGTAGGATAAGTAAAATACATTTAAACTTGTACAACTTTTCATTACATAATAAAGTTGGATATGCAGCGGAAAAGCCATTTGTGATTCAGGTGAAATATAAACATATATAATGAATTGTTTTGCATTATTTACCTGTGTACATTTCTCTGACTAAACCATTTTGTAAAAATAATTGCTTATGTTTTCTAACTGGATTCTGTTTTATTAGGGGAATCAAATAGTTGTGCTAAAGAAAACAAACAGAAATATTTTAGAAGCTCTGTATGTGCTCAGAAAGAATTTTGAATGTTCCAAAAACATATTTTAAACATTAGTAAATAATATGTTAGAAGAAAGCATGTCATCTGTGTGTGCAAACAGTCTGCATCCCTTAAAGGGACAGTCTACAATAAAATTGTTATTGTTTTAAAAGATAGATAATCTCTTTATTACCCATTCCCCAGTTTACAACCAACAATGTAATACTAATATATGTTTTACCTCTGTGATTACCTTGTATCTAAGCAGCCTCTGATAGCCCCCTGATCAAATGACGTTGTTTTTATGATCTTATGACTTGCATTTAGTACTGTATTGTGCTAACTCTTAAATAACTTCCCGGGCGTGAACACAATGTTATCTATATGGCCCACATGAACTAGCAGTCTACTGTCGTGAGAAGCAAATAAAAAAGCATGTGATTAAGAGGCTGTAAATAGAGCCTTTGAAACAGGCAGAAATTTAGAGGTTTAAATGTTATAAAGTATATTAATCTAATAATGTTGGTTGTGCAAAGCTGGGGAATGGGTAGTAGAGGCATTATCTATCTTTTGAAACAATAACAATTTTTGACTAGACTGTCCCTTTAAAGGAACTTTTGTATAGCAAGAAACATTTATAGAACAAGAGAAGTCTGATCTTCATCTGTTAATATAATGGACTCAAATCAGTGGCGCCTAACCAATGCTGAACTATATAAGACATGTCTAGCATGTTACGGTACTTAGAAACATATATTTGACGGTCAATAAGAAACAAAGGCCAATTGAGTGTCTGCTTAAAGGGACATTGTAGTGCAAAATGTAATTGCTCAAAATCGAGCAGGCATGGCTGATGATTAGCGTGGTCGTGCAATTGTTGCTGCAGTGCTCACTGTCTGCTCGGGAGTGAATAGCAAATGGTCACTAGTAGCACCCCCAGAACCACCTCTGTATATGTCAATATGTAAACCTTTTATGTTGTGTTGCTGTCTTGAGGATTTACCTAAGCAATTCTGGGTGGTGCATGTCCTTCCCAGTATGTGTAGAAATGTCACTGTATGAAAACACCTGGGTCCAATATATAACTTTTTTAAAGATCAAAGGGATAGAAAATTAATTATTGTTTGTTGGAATATGAGTTTTTAAACTGGGCTGATAATTCTTAGTATTGTAAATGTAAGTGATACAGATGTTAAATATAAACATATAGCCAAACAGTACAGAACTGAAGGGACAGTCTAGTGTAAAAATAAAATATTTGTTTTGTTAGAGCATTATAAGTTTATAAAAATCCCTGCAGACAGGGTCAGAATTGTGCTCATGTAACACTCCAGCTGGTGAACCAATCAGAAGCAAGCATACATCTATATGATCCAATCACTATCCATATGTGGAGTAGAATGGGGGTGTTCCAGAAATGCAACTTTAATTATGTCTTTATGTATTTTGAAACACATAAACTTTTTTTTCTCTAGAATGTCACTTTAATGCATTTATACTCACGAAGCAGGCACCTTCAAGTGATAAGCACTTATTAGCAGAGAAATGGCAAAAATCACAAGAATTTACATAAACGGATACATGTTGGTACAATGCTTTAAAGGGACATTACTATGCCTAATAAATACTTCAGCAATAATGATACACGTTATTAGATATTATAATTAGAGTATATTAAATTTTAAGGTGCATTCTCAAAGCTTCTCTTTGTCTCCAAGTTTGTAGCCCTATATTGATTTAATAGAAAGGTCAGGAACTAAGGCAGAGACACATCTCAGATTCTGAAACCTTTGACAAACAGAGCTTCATTAGTAGGAGCCTTGGATGCTGACTGTGCAGAACACAACTGAAATATCCTCAAGTGACAAAAGTAAACTGTTTTAACAAATACTTAGCTAGATCGCCTACATATATCAAAGTAAAGATAAATAGGTCAGAGCTTTTTAAAGATAAAACTGACTATTTCAACAAGTTATGTCAACCAAGTTAAATAAATGTCATGTTATTGTAGCATTCTAGCCTTTCAGATGAAGGATACTAACCTTGCCCTAGTGGTCCTCTGTAAGATTTTCATGCCAGAGAGACGACACATTTTTCCTTCCCATTTCTTACAGTATTGCTCAAGATCATCAGCAGAAGAGATTGAAGACTGTAAGTACAATTCACTGAATATCCCATAAGCATCCTGGATAAGAAAGCATAATCTGCAAAGCAAGGACAAATACATTAGTTATCTGCAAATCATATACAATGTCAAATGAACTAGAACGTCTGATATTACATCTAACAAGCCAGATGTCCTCAGATACTCCAGTATCACATACATTTTTTCCTCATGCATTTTATATAAATCAGAATGAAAAAAAATAGGGTACTTCAGGGCTCGACAAACCTAGGAGCCAGGGAGCCGCTGGCTCCTAGAATTTCCCCCCTGGCTCCTAACTTTTAGGGTTATTCTCCATCTTTCTGGGTTATTCTCCAAATATTGATATACAAATACTACTGCCTGTCTCCTACAAGTATGTCTGGCTCCTAAATAGTCTTACTGGCTCCTGAATAAACAAATGTGTCGAACCCTGGGGTACTGTATATTGTATTATCATTTTTAAAGCATGAAGAAATCAGAGATAGAATGCTGTTCTCAATCTCTCATATATAACAGCTGACTGTGTCACTTGGAGATAATGTTATGGATAAGACTTGCAAATATATGTACTGTGGTATGATCAGAAACACTGTGGGATAAACTGTACTGGTTGCTGATACATGGCGAACAAAACAAACCTATAAAAGGCAGTGATGCTTGAAACATGTTGTTCTTACAAGAAACTGAAGTGACAAACTATGGTATATTGTACTCTGCAAGTTTATTTCATCATAAATATGAAACAGCAGACACTAGACGTTTCCCCTAACCCTGAAGTAATGAAAAAACAGCATGCTTTTCTCCTCTTTTAAAGGGATGTTATCCAGTAAATAAAGGCTAGACATAAATATCTAAAGCAAACTTTAGTCTTAGAATAATATGTAGATGTTTTTTTTTTAAATTATATTAGTTGTTTAAATATTGAAATTCTAAGTATAAAGGATTAGCTTCTATATTAAGTTTCTATAAAGTAATAGGCACCGCCATGTTTGAACTAGTTTTCTATTCATCTTTGTGCAAACAATGCAGTGTGAAATGCCTTTTAGATTTTGGACAGTCTCTTTTATTACCTATTTTATATCTGTTCCAAGTTGTCAGGAGGGAAAACAGATAAGCGGCAACTTAGTGATGCCCATTACTTTATAGGAACTCAGTGGAATTTAGAAAACAACAATGCTCCTGTTAAATTACGAGGGAAAGCGGGCAAAGTAAATTATAAAAGTATATTGCAATGTTTAACTATACATAAGTAAACATTTTATATTACTGATTAAAGGGACATGCAATTTTAAACAACTTTCTAATTTACTTCTATTATCTAATTGGCTTCATTCTCTTGATATACTTTGCTGAAAAGCATATCTAGATAGGCACAGTAGCTGCTGATTGGTTGCTGAACATAGATTCCTCATGTGATTGGCTCACCCATGTGCATTGCTATTTCTTCAACAAAGGATATCTAAATAATGAAGTAAAATAGATAATAGAAGTAAGTTGGAATAATGTTTAAAATTGCATGCTCTACCTGAATCATGAAAGTTTTTTTTGTGTTTAGTGTCCCTTTAATAACCCTTTAAGATTGTGTGGACACGTTACTTCACTAGTAGACAAAGGCATTATTTTTACACACCTGGATGGATAGACAAATAGATAAGTAAAAGCTGCTTATATTTAAACAAACTAAAAGGAAATACATATTTGTACAGACTTCACAATACTGTATTTTATAGAGTTTTTAAAGACATGCATGTGCATATAATGTAACAATCACTCATATTTTTACTATATAAATACTGATACAGTGAACTTTATACCCATTTTAAGCCCATGGCTGAGTGACAACCCCTATAGCCAAAATTGGAAATTTTCACTATTCCCAGACGAGTAAGACATAGCAGACAACAAGTAAAAGATTTTTTCCTATCTTTATCATTGAGTGAACTAGTGACTTTTCCCTCTAGACTAATAACTTTTCTCCCCTGAATATTTTCCATAGTTCTATCAGTAGAGAGGGACAAGTCTGTACAAGCCTACCAAAAACAAACAAAAGAGGTATCTAAAAACAAACAAAAAACAATCACCTAGATCGCGAGTTTTGCGCTAAACAGGGTGCGAAAGTAACGCCAAAAAAATTGCGTTACTGCACTCTCCATAGCGCTGCCATTACAAGTTACTGAAAAGCCTCTTTGTGCTGTGCGTTATGGTGCATTAAGCTCCATACCGCACTAAAGTCAAGGGCTGAGTTTACGTGCTCGTGCACACTTTCACTTATAGACATCAATGGGGAGAAAGTGTTAGAAAAAACACTAACATGTGCGATCTTGGAAATGGAGATCACCCTAACGCAACCCCATTGATGTCTATGGGGAAAAGAAAGTTACGTTTAAACTTAACACCCTAACATAAAACCCTAGTCTAAACACCCCTATTCCGCCTCTCCCTGACACTAATAAACGTTATTAACCCCTATTCCGCCACCCCGACACATATAAAAGTTATTAACCACTAATCCGCCGCTCGCCGACACTAATAAAAGTTATTAACCCCTATTCCGCCGCACCGACACCTAAATAAACCTATTAACCCCTAAACCGCCGGCCCCTCACATCACCAACACTATAATAAAGTATAGACCCCTAAACCTCCAGGCCCTCAAATTGTAACTACTAAACTAAGCCTATTAACCCCTAAATCAGCGGCCCCCTCACATGGCAAAACACTAAATTAAACTATTAACCCCTAAACCTAAAACCCCCTAACTTTAAATTAAAATTACAATATAACTATCTTAAAAAAATAAACTTACCTGTGAAATAAAAAAAATATATATAAATAAAAACTATAAATTAACTTAAAGGGACATGAAACCCAAAAAAATTCTTTCATGATTCAGATAGAGAATACAATTTTAAACAACTTTCTAATTTAATTCTATTATCTAATCTGTTTTATTCTCTTGGTATCATTTGTTGAAGGAGCAGTCGTGCACTACTGGTTTCTAACTGAACACATGGGTGAGCCAATGACCATCAGTTTATATACGCAGCCACCAATCAACAGCTAGAACCTAGGTTCTCTGCTGCACATGAACTTTCCTAGATAAACATTTCAGCAAAGGATAACAAGAGAAAGAAGCAAATTAAATAATAGAAGTAAATTGGAAAGTTGTTTGAAATTGTATTCTCTATCTAAATCATGAAAGAAAATTTTGGGGTTTCATGTCCCTTTAACATAACTATTCTAAAAATAAAAATAAAATACCAATTAAAAACCTAAATTAAACATTTACAAAAACCTAGCACTACGAAAAAAAATAAAATCTACCTTTACAAAAATTAATAAACACTAAATTACAAAAAATAAAAAACTCTAAGATTATAAAAAATAATAACATCCCCTAACCTACAATAAACTAACAATAGCCCTTAAAAGGGCCTTTTGTAGGGCATTGCCATAAGTTAAACAGCTCTTTTACCCTAAACAATTACTAAGACCTCCACTAAAAATAAACCCCCCACCCAACCAACCCCCCAAAATAAAAAAAAAAACATAATTTATGTAAGAACTTACCTGATAAATTCATTTCTTTCATATTGGCAAGAGTCCATGAGCTAGTGACATATGGGATATACAATCCTACCAGGAGGGGCAAAGTTTCCCAAACCTCAAAATGCCTATAAATACACCCCTCACCACACCCACAATTCAGTTTAACGAATAGCCAAGCAGTGGGGTGATAAAGAAAGGAGTAGAAAGCATCAACAAAGGAAATTTGGAAATAATTGTGCTTTATACAAAAAATCATAACCACCATAAAAAGGGTGGGTCTCATGGACTCTTGCCAATATGAAAGAAATGAATTTATCAGGTAAGTTCTTACATATATTATGTTTTCTTTCATGTAATTGGCAAGAGTCCATGAGCTAGTGACATATGGGATATCAATACCCAAGATGTGGATCTCCACTCAAGAGTCACTAGAGAGGGAGGGAATAAAATAAAAACAGCCATATTCTGCTGAAAAAAAAATAGTCCACAACCCAAAAAAATAAGTTTATTTTTATTTTTGAAAGAAAAAAACTTAAAACAAAAGCAGAAGAATCAAACTGAAACAGCTGCCTGAAGAACTTTTCTACCAAAAGCTGCTTCCGAAGAAGCAAATACATTGAAACGGTAGAATTTAGTAAATGTATGCAAAGAGGACCAAGTCGCTGCTTTGCAAATCTGATCAACTGAAGCTTCATTCTTAAAAGCCCACGAAGTGGAGACTGATCTAGTAGAATGAGCTGTAATTCTCTGAGGCGGGGCTTGACCCGACTCCAAATAAGCTTGATGAATCAAAAGCTTTAACCAAGAGGCCAAGGAAATAACAGAGGCCTTCTGACCTTCCCTAGGACCAGAAAATAAAACAAATAGACTAGAAGTCTTCCTGAAATCTTTAGTAGCTTCAACATAATATTTCAAAGCTCTCACCACATCCAAAGAATGTAAGGATCTTTCCAAATAATTCTTAGGATTAGGACACAAGGAAGGGACAACAATTTCTCTACTAATGTTGTTAGAATTCACAACCTTAGGTAAAAATTCAAATGAAGTCCGCAAAACCGCCTTATCCTGATGAAAAATCAGAAAAGGAGATTCACAAGAAAGAGCAGATAGCTCAGAAACTCTTCTAGCAGAAGAGATAGCCAAAAGGAACAACACTTTCTTAGAAAGTAGTTTAATGTCCAAAGAATGCATAGGCTCAAATGGAGGAGCCTGTAAAGCCTTCAGAACCAAATTAAGACTCCAAGGAGGAGAAATTGATTTAATGACAGGCTTAATACGAACTAAAGCCTGTACAAAACAGTGTATATCAGGAAGTAAAGCAATCTTTCTGTGAAAAAAAAACAGAAAGAGCGGAGATTTGTCCTTTCAAGGAACTTGCAGACAAACCCTTATCCAAACCATCCTGAAGAAACTGTAAAATTCTAGGAATTCTAAAAGAATGCCAAGAAAATTTATGAGAAGAACACCATGAAATGTAAGTCTTCCAAACTCTATAATAAACCTTTCTAGAGACAGATTTACGAGCTTGTAACATAGTATTAATCACTGAGTCAGAGAAACCTCTATGTAAGGGATCCTGTATCTTTAACTGCCTACAAATCTTATTGGTTACTCCCCCTTTAAATTGCCTAAGCAACTAAGCAGCATTGCTTAGTTATTCTAATTGTTCCCACTGTGAACACCTGAGAACCAAGCCACACTTCCTAACACATGAGAAGGATCTCATCTCTACCACGGACATTTCACTATTTACAGCTGGATAATTTAAACCGGACTCAACTAAATTTTGACACTCATTCCAACACTACAAAGTGTAGTTCAAATACCTGGCATTTACTGCTCATTTTCAAAGGTAAAACATCTACAAGTTGTTAAAAGCTGTTTACCTTCTAATCCTTTCGTTTTCAGTCTGGACTACATTTCCCAGAAGCCTCTACCACATGATTGCAGTTACTTCCGGTTTGACGATCTGCAGCAGCTCAAGCTGATCTCTCTCACTTACAGACAGGAATGGATTCCTAACTCCCAGTTCACTGAATTAAGGTACTTGAACTGTAAGAGCTTCATTAACTTTACACTACAAAACCCCATCAAGATTAATCAGTTATCCTGTACAAATTCTAATATATATAAGAGGGAATAGTTAATCTGAACTAGTTATTCAACCTTGATTCTTTTCTCTATTATAACATACTTGTATTAACTCTTGATTGTCCAGCTTCTCTATAACCAGATAAGTTCTATTGGGTTATTTAATTCAAAATCATTCTATATTATACTCACCACTAAATCTGTGATTACTTTATTATATTGAGTAATTGAATTCTGTGGTGGAACAAAACTATTTTTCTTTATATACTGTTGTGGTTTCCTTAAAGAGATATTGCATAATACTCCTGTTTATTTACAAAGCTGACTACTTAATAAAGTTTCTCCTTTAATATCTGTAAATTGAGTTCCTTAAAGGTCCAGCCTTACATAATAACTAAGCCTTTAAAAAAAAAATGGAACCAACAGATATACCCCAAATTGTGTATAATCTTTCACAGAAAGTGGATCAGTTAACACAAGCTGTCCACGACGTTCAGATTGAAAATCAATCCCTAAGATCTATAATAAGGAATTCTATATCACTCAGATCGCCATCACATGACACCAGCCCTGAGCCACAAGTTATGTTACCAGAACCATTCACAGGTAACCGAAAACTTTATCGGCAATTTAAAAACTCCTGCAATCTTCTCTTCCAATTAAAACCTAGAACCTACCCAACAGAGAGGGTAAAAGTTTTAAGTGTTATATCCTTTCTAAAAGGTGAACCCCGTTCATGGGCAGATAATTTATGCGAATCTGAGGATCCCCTCCTGGGGTCACTTGATGAATTTTTTGAAGCCCTTGATGATTTGTATCAAGACAAGGACGTACAACTCACAGCTGAATCCTCAATGAGAAGTTTGAAGCAAGGCAAAAGGCCTGTTGAGGATTACGTGGCTGATTTCAAGTTGTACGCATCCGATTCTCAATGGAGCCAAGTAGCTCTCCGAAACCAATTCAGACTTGGATTGGCAGACAGTTTAAAGGATGAGCTTGCCAGAGTAGAACTACCGAAAACCCTGGATGCCTTAATGAGAACAGCCACCCTACTAGACCGCAGATTGCGTGAAAGGCGTGCCGAACGGTACAGTACCGATTCCCGTCCTAAGCTTTATTCTACCCATGAGGCCACTCCATCCATAAAACCTACTGAACAACCTATGGAGATTGGAATAGCTCGCGGTCCATTAACACCAGAGGAAAGACTCCGTAGACGAGTAAAATCCTTATGTATGTATTGTGCAAATCCTTTGCACACTGTACAGGACTGCCCTATACTTCTAAAGAACAAAAGAAGTAAGTTTGGTTTTTCTTGTACATCAATGCCTGTAACAAACAATCCCACTTTTCTCATTTTACCTCTTTTCCTACAGTGGGACCAAAAGCAACTGACGGTTGATGGAATAATAGACTCCGGAGCCTACGGCAATTTTGTTGATTTACAAATTGTTAAAATTAATAAAATACCCCTTATTCGTAAAAGCAAACCAATTTGTGTCCGTGTGATTGATGGTTCACCCATAACAACTGGTCCCATAACTCATCACACCATACCAATACGCATGTCAGTTCTAGGTCATACTGAATTGTTATCTTTTGATGTCTTACCTTCACCAAACTACAAAATTGTTCTGGGCATTAATTGGTTACAGTTACATAACCCACATATTCAATGGTTACCCTTTAAAATTGATTTTAACTCACAGTACTGTTCAGAATACTGTTCTAACAATAAATTGGTTTTACATTCAGATCCATTAGAGACAAAATTAACATTGGAAACCTTACCCCCTGAATATTTTGACTTTCTAGATGTTTTTAGCAAAACTGAAGCCGAGAATCTTCCTCCCCACAGACTGTATGACTGTCCAATTGATCTACAACCTGGGGCAGCAATTCCTTTTGGTCACTTGTACCCACTAAGCCAGCCTGAACTCGGACATCTTAAGTCATATCTAGAAGAGAACCTTAGAAAAGGATTCATCAGACCATCAACCTCCCCTGCAGGAGCCGGCATATTTTTCGTCCGAAATAAAGATTCCACTATCAGACCCATCATAGATTACAGACAACTTAATAAGGTTACAATTAAAAACCGTTATCCTCTACCGCTGATACCGGAGCTCATCGAGAGGTTATCCGAAGCCAAAATTTACACCAAATTGGACTTACGCGGTGCGTATAACCTCATCAGAATCAAAGAGGGTCATGAGTGGCTCACTGCATTTAGAACCAGGTACGGGTTATACGAGTACCTGGTTATGCCTTTTGGATTGTGCAATGCACCTGCCACATTTCAGCACTTTATAAATGAAGTATTCCACGACTTACTAGACACTACCGTTGTTATTTATCTTGATGACATTTTAATTTATTCCCAGTCTTATGATGATCACATCAGACATGTAAAAGAGGTTCTCCTGAGGTTGCGCAAGCATAAACTCTACGCCAAACCAGAAAAATGTCTATTTCACACTGACAGAGTAACTTTCCTTGGTTACGAGATATCACCTACCGGTATTGAAATGCAAAAAGAAAAAGTGGAAGCAGTTTCCACATGGGAGACACCAAAAACCAGAAAAGACCTTCAAAGATTCCTTGGTTTTTCGAATTATTACAGAAAATTCATAAAAAACTTCTCCAGGATTGCAAGACCATTAACAAGATTAACCAGTGTTTCAATTCCTTTCCATTGGACAACAGAGGCAGAAACCGCTTTTTGTAAGCTAAAAACTCTCTTCACTACCGCTCCTATATTGAAATATCCAAACCCTTCCCACTGCTACATATTAGAGGTCGATTCCTCAGATTTTGCGATTGGAGCTGTTTTGTCTCAACAAGAAAATCCTAACAGTCCCATTCATCCTATCTCATTTTATTCAAAAGTAATGTCACCAGCTGAAAGAAACTATCCAATCGGAGAGAAAGAACTTTTAGCGATCAAACAATCATTAGAATACTGGAGACATCTTTTAGAAGGCACAACTTATCCAATTAAAATTTACACTGATCATAAGAATTTACAATTCCTACAAAACAACAAAACACTATCCTCTAGACAAGTCCAATGGAGCCTTTATTTTTCTCGTTTTTCCTTTAATATTATCTACAGACCCGCTAACAAAAATGGGAAGGCTGATGCTCTCTCCAGATTGCCCGAAAAACCTGACAGACTTGATATACCATCAGATATCATACCCAAAGACCGATTCATTGGCCTCACCAATACATTACTTTCTGAGATAAAAAAACATACCAGAGAAGACACAACTCAAGTTCATCCTGATCTCAAGATGAGTTCAGGAATTTATTATCATGAAGGAAAAATGTACATACCTACTACATTGAGATCAACACTTCTACAGATGTACCACGATTCACCCCTTTCAGGACACCCTGGTACCCAACGTACCTTAGAACTACTCAAAAGGACTTTTTGGTGGCCGAAGATGAGAGATACTGTACATCAATATATCCAAACTTGTATGACATGTTGCGTTTCCAAACCCGAAAGAAAACCCCCATACGGTCTACTCATGTCCTTACCAATACCCACAAAACCGTGGCAACACTTATCGATGGATTTCATCGTAGATTTACCTCCATCTAAGAATCAGACCACTATATTCGTTATTGTGGACATTTTCACAAAGATGGCTCATTTTCTACCGTTTCACAAGCTTCCTACCTCATCTGAAACAGCCAAATTATTCCTTAATAACATAGTTAAACTTCATGGTATTCCATCCATCCTCACAACAGACCGAGGAACCCAATTTACCTCTCAATTTTGGTCAAAATTGTGTGAACTTACTCAGATTGACCATAGATTCACCACCTCATTCCACCCACAAACTAATGGCCAGGCAGAGCGAGTAAACCAGTGGTTAGAGCAATACATACGCTGTTTCTGTTCCTATCATCAAAACGACTGGTTAGACTTCTTATCTATGGCAGAATTCGCATATAACAATTCTGTCACTGCTTCTACAAAGGTCTCTCCATTCTATGCCAATTATGGGTATCATCCGAATTTCCTATTGGATTCTACTGATGATCTCAATTTTCCCCTTTGTTGATGATCTGCACAATTCTCTAATTGACAACTTTAACTTCCTCCATGAGAACATCAAACAAGCACAATCTGTACAAAAGAAACATTATGATCTACGTAGGAGGGAACCTCCACTTTACTCCATTGGAGATAAAGTTTGGCTGTCAACAAAGAACTTGAAGCTACAAATTCCAAGCAAAAAATTGGCAAGTCTCTTCCTTGGACCTTTCCGTATCAGTAAGGTTGTAAATCAGAATGCTGTCACTCTTGACCTCCCGGCTAGCCTTCGAATCCACCCTACGTTTCACGTCTCTCTTTTAATGCCTTATACGGCACAAAGAGTTAAAGATGTTCTCCTTCCACCTCCCTCAATTCTACCTGATCCCAATGAGTTTGAGGTTCAAAGCATTCTAGATTCACGATTACGTCATGGGTCCTTACAGTACCTGGTTCGCTGGAAGAATTTTTCATCGGATGATGACTCTTGGGAACCGGCTGCACATATCAATGCCCCCCGGCTGATTTCTGTCTTCCATCGCTGGCACCCGGATAGACCTCGTCCTGTAGCTGTGGAACAGCTCCCTTGAAGGGGGGGTACTGTAAGGGATCCTGTATCTTTAACTGCCTACAAATCTTATTGGTTACTCCCCCTTTAAATTGCCTAAGCAACTAAGCAGCATTGCTTAGTTATTCTAATTGTTCCCACTGTGAACACCTGAGAACCAAGCCACACTTCCTAACACATGAGAAGGATCTCATCTCTACCACGGACATTTCACTATTTACAGCTGGATAATTTAAACCGGACTCAACTAAATTTTGACACTCATTCCAACACTACAAAGTGTAGTTCAAATACCTGGCATTTACTGCTCATTTTCAAAGGTAAAACATCTACAAGTTGTTAAAAGCTGTTTACCTTCTAATCCTTTTGTTTTCAGTCTGGACTACATTTCCCAGAAGCCTCTACCACATGATTGCAGTTACTTCCGGTTTGACGATCTGCAGCAGCTCAAGCTGATCTCTCTCACTTACAGACAGGAATGGATTCCTAACTCCCAGTTCACTGAATTAAGGTACTTGAACTGTAAGAGCTTCATTAACTTTACACTACAAAACCCCATCAAGATTAATCAGTTATCCTGTACAAATTCTAATATATATAAGAGGGAATAGTTAATCTGAACTAGTTATTCAACCTTGATTCTTTTCTCTATTATAACATACTTGTATTAACTCTTGATTGTCCAGCTTCTCTATAACCAGATAAGTTCTATTGGGTTATTTAATTCAAAATCATTCTATATTATACTCACCACTAAATCTGTGATTACTTTATTATATTGAGTAATTGAATTCTGTGGTGGAACAAAACTATTTTTCTTTATATACTGTTGTGGTTTCTTTAAAGAGATATTGCATAATACTCCTGTTTATTTACAAAGCTGACTACTTAATAAAGTTTCTCCTTTAATATCTGTAAACTGAGTTCCTTAAAGGTCCAGCCTTACACTCTATGACTTAGTACTAAGCGTTCAATTTCCATACCTTCAAATTTAATGATTTGAGATCTTGATGAAAAAACGGACCTTGAGATAGTAGGTCTGGCCGTAACGGAAGTGGGCAAGGCAGGCAACTGGACATCCGAACCAGATCCGCATACCAAAACCTGTGTGGCCATGCTGGTGCCACCAGCAACACAAATGATTGTTCCATGATGATTTTGGAAATCACTCTTGGAAGGAGAACTAGAGGCGGGAAAATGTAAGCAGGATGATAACACCAAGGAAGTGTCAGCGCATCCACTGCTTCCGCCTGAACATCCCTGGACCTGGACAGGTATCTGGGAAGCGTCTTGTTTAGATGAGAGGCCATGAGATCTATCTCTGGAAGACCCGACATCTGAACAACCTGAGAAAAAACATCTGGATGGAGAGACCACTCCCCTGGATGTAAAGTCTGGCGGCTGAGATAATCCGCCTCCCAATTGTCTACACCTGGGAAATGCACCGCAGAGATTAGACAGGAGCTGGATTCTGCCCAAGCAAGTATCCGATATACTTCTTTCATAGCTTGGGGACTGTGAGTCCCACCATGATGATTGACATATGCCACTGTTGTGATATTGTCTGTCTGAAAACAAATGAACGGTTCTCTCTTTAACAGAGGCCAAAACTGAAGAGCTCTGAGAATTGCACGGAGTTCTAAAATATTTATTGGTAATCTCGCCTCTTGAGATTTCCAAACCCATTGTGCTGTCAGAGATCCCCAAACAGCTCCCCAACCTGAAAGCCTCGCATCTGTTGTGATCACAGTCCAGGTTGGCCGAACAAAAGAAGCCCCTTGAACTAAACGATGGTGATCTATCCACCATGTCAGAGAGTGTCGTACATTGGGATTTAAGGATATTAATTGTGATATCTTTATATAATCCCTGCACCATTGTTTCAGCATACAAAGCTGTAGAGGTCTCATGTGAAAAGGAGCAAAGGGGATCGCGTCCGATGCTGCAGTCATGAGACCTAAAACTTCCATGCACATAGCCACTGAAGGGAATGACTGAGACTGAAGGTGGCGGTAGGCTGCAACCAATTTTAAACGTTTCTTGTCATGGACACTGAATCTATCTGGAAGCCTAAAAAGGTGACCCTTGTCTGAGGAATCAAGAAACTTTTTGGTAAATTGATCCTCCAACCATGTTTCCGAAGAAACAACACTAGTTGATTCGTGTGAGATTGTGCAGAAAGTAAAGACTGAGCTAGTACCAAGATATCGTCCAAATAAGGAAACACCGCAATACCCTGTTCTCTGATTACAGAGAGTAGGGCACCCAGAACCTTTGAAAACATTCTTGGAGCTGTTGCTAGGCCAAATGGAAGAGCAACAAATTGTGGACATATAATGTCCTCGCTGAACAAAAGGCAGAATAGTCCTTATAGTCACCATCTTGAAAGTTGGTACTCTTACATAACGATTCAAAATGTTCAGATACAGAACTGGTCTGAATAAATTTTCCTTCTTTGGGACAATGAATAGATTTGAATAAAACCCCAAACCTTGTTCCAGAAGAGGAACTGGCATGATTACCCCTGAAGACTCCAGGTCTGAAACACAATTCAGGAAAGCCTGAGCTTTTACTGGATTTACTGGGATACGTGAGAGAAAAAAATCTTTTCACAGGAGGTCTTACTCTGAATCCTATTCGATACCCTTGAGAGACAATGCTCTGAATCTATTGATTTTGGACAAATTTTATCCAAACATCCTTGAAAAACCTTAAACTGCCCCTACCAGCTGAGCTGGAATGAAGGCCGCACCTTTGACTTTGGTTTCCTAAAAGGCTTGGATTTATTCCAATTTGAGGAAGGCTTCCAATTGGAAGCAGATTCCTTGGGGGGAGGATTGAGTTTTTGTTCCTTATTCTGACGAAAGGAACGAAAACTGTTAGAAGCCTTAGATTTACCCTTAGGTTTTTTATCCTGAGGCAGAAAAACTCCCTTTCCCCCAGTAACAGTTGAAATAATAGAATCCAACTGAGAACCAAATAAATTATTACCTTGGAAAGAAAGAGATAGTAATCTAGATTTAGATGTCATATCAGCATTCCAGGATTTAAGCCACAAAGCTCTTCTAGCTAAAATAGCTAAAGACATGGATCTAACATCAATTTTGATAATATCAAAAATAGCATCACAAATAAAATGATTAGCATATTGCAGTAAGTGAATAATGCTAGATAAGTCAGAATCCAATTCCTGTTGCGCTAAATTCTACAACCAGAAAGTTGATGCAGCCGCAACATCAGCCAAAGAAATTGCAGGTCTGAGAAGATAACCTGAATATAAATAGGCCTTCCTTAGATAAGATTCAAGCTTCCTATCTAAAGGATCCTTAAAGGAAGTACAATCTTCCATAGGAATAGTGGTACGTTTAGCAAGAGTAGAAATAGCCCCATCAACTTTGGGGATCTTTTCCCAAAACTCTATAGATTTTGCTAGTAAAGGATACAATTTTTTAAACCTTGAAGAAGGAATAAAAGAAGTACCTGGATTATTCCATTCCTTAGAAATCATATCAGAAATAGCCTCAGGAATAGGAAAAACCCCTGGAGAAACCACAGGAGGTTTAAAAACAGAATTTAAACGTTTATTAGACTGAACGTCAAGAGGACTGGTTACCTCAATATCCAAAGTAATTAACACTTCTTTTAATAAAGAACGCATATACTCAATTTTAAATAAATAAGTAGATTTGTCAGTGTCAATGTCAGAGGAAGGATCTTCTGAATCAGATAGATCCTCATCAGAAGAGAATAAATTATTATGTTGTTGGTCATTTGAAATTTCATCAACTAAGTGAGAAGTTTTAAAAGACCTTTTACGTTTATTTGAAGGTGGAAATGCAGACAAAGCCTTCATAATAGAATCAGAAACAAATTCTTTAAAATTTACAGGTATATCATGCACATTAGAAGTTGAAGGAACTGCAACTGGCAATGTACTATTACTGATGGAAACACTATCTGCATGTAAAAGTTTATCATGACAACTATTACAAATGACATTTGGTGGAATAATTTCTACACTTTTACAACAAATGCACTTAGCTTTGGTAGACCCGATGTCAGGCAGCAATGTTCCAGCAGAAACTTCTGAGAGAGGATCAGATTGGGACATCTTGCTCAATGTAAGAGAAAAAACAACATATAAAGCAAAATTATCTATTTCCTTATATGACAGTTTCAGGAATGGGAAAAAATGCAAAAGCATAGGCCTCTGATAGAGTAAAAAAGCAAGAGGCAAACATCAATGGGGTATTGAAATAATGAAAAAGTTTGGCGCCAAGTATGACGCACAATGTAACTAAACTTTTTTGGTGCCAAAAAAATAACCGGAAATGACACACTCGCGTCACTAATGACGCAACAGTGTTAAAGGTCTCGGCGTCAAGTATGACGCCGGAAGTGACAAACTTGCCGTCATAAACGTATTTTTTCGCGGCCCAAATTTTTTTTTTCGTGCCAAGAATGACGTAATAAAGTTTAGCATTTGATGCACCTGCGGGCCTAATACCGCCTGCAATTTGTAAGAAGTAGTCAATTGAAAAAAACTAAACCCCAGGTAAGAAATAAATTTATTTTAAAAAATGTTTATATTCCCAAATATGAAACTGACAGTCTGCAGAAGGAAATACATTAACCTGACTCATGGCAAATATAAGTACAATACATATATTTAGAACTTTATATAAATGCATAAAGTGCCAAACCATAGCTGAGGTGTCTTAAGTAATAAAAAACATACTTACCAAAAGACACCCATCCACATATAGCAGATAGCCAAACCAGTACTAAAACAGTTATTAGTAGAGGTAATGGTAAATTGAGAGTATATCGTCGATCTGAAAAGGGAGGTAGGAGATGAATCTCTACGACCGATAACAGAGAACCTATGAAAAAGACCCCCGTTAGGGAAATCATTGTATTCAATAAGTGATACTCCCTTCACGTCCCTCTGACATTCGCTGTACTCTGAGAGGAATCGGTCTGAGAGGAATCGGGCTTCAACAATGCTGAGAAGCGCATATCAACGTAGAAATCTTAGCACAAACTTACTTCACCACCTCCATAGGAGGCAAAGTTTGTAAAACTGAATTGTGGGTGTGGTGAGGGGTGTATTTATAGGCATTTTGAGGTTTGGGAAATTTTGCCCCTCCTGGTAGGATTGTATATCCCATATGTCACTAGCTCATGGACTCTTGCCAATTACATGAAAGAAAACCTAACTCTAAAAAATCCTAAACTACCCATTGGCATTCAGCTCTTTTATTGCCCTTAAAAGGGCATTCAGCTCTTTTACAAGTGCCCAAAGCCCTAATCTAAAAACAAAAAACACCCAAAACCCCCCACCAAAAAAACCCCTAACACTAACCCCATAAAATCTACTCACAGTTCCTGAAGTCCGGACATTCATCTTCATCCAGGCGGCGAGAAGTCTTCATCCAGGCGGCAACACCTTCATCCATCTCGGGGACGTCTTTTATCTTCATCCCAGCGTTGCAGAGCGGATCTATCCTGGAGGTCGATATCATCCTGCGCAGAGCGTCCTCTTCATATGATCACCGCTGCAAGTTGAATGCAAGGTACCCGTTTCAAAATGGGTACCTTGCATTCATATTGGTTGATTTGATTCTTCAATTTCAAATCAGCCAATAGGATGAGAGCTTCTTAAATCCTATTGGCTGTTCAAAACAGCCAATAGGATGAATGCTACTGAAATCCTATTGGCTGATTTGAACAGCCAATAGGATTTCAGAAGCTCTCATCCTATTGGCAATGGGTAGTTTAGGATTTTTTTAGAGTTAGTTTTTTTTTTATTTTGGGGGTCTGGTTGGGTGGGGGGGGTTACTTTTAGGGGGGGACTAAGTAATTTTTAAGGTAAAAGTGCTGTTTAACTCAAGGCAATGCCCTACAAAAGACCCTTTTAAGGGCTATTGGTAGTTTATTGTAGGTTAGGGGGTGTTTTTATTGGGGGGGGTTATTTTTATAGGGCTAATAGATCAGGTGTAATTGTTTTTAATTTTGATAATATTGTTTTTTATTTTTGTAATCTTAGATTATTATTTTTTTTCGTAGTGTTAGGTTTTTTTAAATGTTAAATTTAGGTTTTTAATTGGTAGTTTTTTTTATTTTATTAGAATAGTTATGTTAGGTTAATTTATAATTTAAACTTATTTTTTTTCACAGGTAAATTTTTATTTTTTTAAATATAGTAATATTTTAATTTAAAGTTAGGGGGTGTTAGGTTTAGATGTTAATAGTTTAATTTACTGTTTTGTGATGTGGGGGAGCCGGAGGTTTAAGGGTCAATTGGTTTAGTTTAATAGTTTACGATGGGGGGGGGGGGTTTAGGGGTTAATAAGTAGTTTATGGATGTTAGTGTACATTGTAACATTTTAGTTATGAGTTTTGTGAAATATTTTTGTTACACAAAATCTATAACTACTGGTCTCAGATGGCGGTATGGATTGTGTCGGTATAGGCTGTAACTCAAGCATTTTAGCCGGAACACACAACCTGTAATACAGGCACTATGAAAATCCTGCACTCAAACATAATTTATTTGAGTGCGGAATGAACGTTACTGTACAGGCTAAAATGCTTGCGGTATAGCTATACCACCGCGAGTCGTAATATGCGTTCCCGGCCATTCCTTGTGCAATGGTCAATTTTTCAGCAGTATAGCTCTACCGCAAAACTCGTAATCTAGCCGAATGTTTGTAACATAAAAAATACTCTAAATTTAAAGGAACAGTGTAGGGTAAAATTGTTTGTTCCAAGTGATCCATTTTACTAAGCAGCTATTAGGGGTTAAATGGAGTGGGTGTGGGGTGTTAGAAGAAAAAGCACTACAAAATGCCTTTACACTGTGGTCTATGGGCAACTGTATGTTTCCAGTAAATATATATGTATATAAGCATATCTATACTATAATCGCGTTTGCAATGCGTCCGTCGTCAGTTGTGCATGCATCCTCAAAGGAATGTTGGCTGCGTAAGGCAGCCAAAAGAATGTTGGCTGCGTGCGCAGCCAAAATAATCCACCTGGATGCAGCATAGGCAAACCTGAAGCCTTAAAAAACACGCAACCGCACGCACGAAGTATAACAAAAAAGACCTAACCTCCTGCACAAAGTATTAACAATCACCTAAACCGCAAAGCCCCACATGGCAAAATAATAAAGTAATTAACCCCTAATCCACAAATAACCACTTAACTGCCAACTGCTCACATCGTAATAAACCTAATTAACCTATTAGCCCCTAAATCAACAAACCCCCAACATCACAATAAACCTAATTAACAAAAAATGAAAAAATAATCTAGAATTATAAAAAATAAAAAACTCTAAAATTACAGAAAAAAATAAACAAAATTATCAAAAATAAAAAATTAGACCTCATCCTTATGAAAATAAAAAAGCCCCCCCCCCCCAATAAAAACACAGCCTAAACTAAACTTTTAATAACCCTTAAAAGGGCCTTGTGTAGGGCATTGCCCTAAGTTAAACAGCTATTTTACATTTAAAAATTACAGCCATTTTCAGCCCTTTTCCAGCCCATGAAATCCCTAATCTTTGGAAAAAAAAACAACCTAACAGTAAGCCCCAAATAGGTACTCAACGTTCCAGAAGTCCAGCGGAGTAAAGGAGCTGAATGCCCTTTTAAGCGCAATGCCCATACAAATGCCCCTTTAGGGGCAATGGGTAGTTTCTTAGTGTTAGTTTTTTTTATTTTGGGGGGGTTTGGTGGGTAAGGGGTTTTTACTGTTAGGGGGTAATTGGTAATTTGTTTAGTTAAAACTTATGGCAATGCCATACAAAAGCCCTTTTAATGGATATTGGTAGTTTAGTATTAGATTAGGAGGTTATTTTGGGTAGCTTTGTTTATTTTTTTCTGTAATTTTACATTTTTTATAATTTTAGCTTTGTGGGTTGTAGCTTTTGTAAATAGACTGCTCTCTGGGCAGGCATATCGTCTAGTACATATATATTTATATTTGCTGCGCGACTTACCCCCTTTGCTGCGTTAGTTCTTATGCCATGTCTCACGTGTATCAGATTGTTTAAAAACATAAATTATGCTTACCAGATAATTTAATTTCCTTCTGTATAAGGAAAGTCCATGGCATCATTCCATACTGTTGGGAAATACTGAACCTGGCCACCAGGAGGAGGAAAAGACACCCAAGTCAAAGGCTTAAATACCTCTCCCACTTCCCCCATCCCACAGTCATTCTGCTGAGGGAACAAGGAACAGTAGGAGAAATATCAGGGTATAAATGGTGCCAGAAGAAAAATATAATTTAGAGGGCCGCCCATCGGAGAACAAAGGCGGGGGCCGTGGACTCTCCTTATACAGAAGGAAACTAAATTATCTGGTAAGCATAATTTATGTTTTCCTTCTTCATATAAGGAGAGTCTATGGCATAATTCCTTACTGTTGGGAATCTAGAGGACACTGAATGATAACGGGAGGGACAAAAAGATAAGCGGACCCTAATCTGAGGGCACTACAGCCTGCAAAACATTTCACCCGAAAACTGCTTCAGCCGAAGCAAAAACATCAAACTTGTAAAATTTAGAAAAAGTATGTAAGGAGGACTAGGTAGCCGCCTTACAAATGTGATGCATAGAGGCCTTGTTCTTAAAGACCCAAGAGGAAGCCCTAGTAGAATGATCCGTAATCCTCTAAGGAGGTTTATGTCCTGCTGTCTCATAAGATAAGCGGATAACACTCCTTAACCAAAAAGATAAGGAAGTCGAAAGAACCCTTCTGACGCTTACGCTCCCTGGAATAGATGACAAATAAAGAAGAAGTTTGTCTAAAATCCTTAGTAGCCTGAAGATAGAACTTCAAGGCATGAACCACGTCCAAATTATGAAGCAGACGTTCCTTCGAAGAAGGAGGATTGGGACACAAGGAAGGAACCACAATCTCTTAATTGATGTTGCGGTCTGACAGGACATAGGAAGAAAACCTAATTTAGTATGTAGGACAGCCTTATCAAAATGGAACAACAGATAAGGAGGCTCACATTGCAAGGCAGCAATCTCAGATACTCTGCGCGCAGAAGCAATAGCCAGTAGAAAAAGAACCTTCCAGGACAACAATTTAATGTAAATTTCATGCATAGGCTCAAACGGAGCCCGTTGCAAAACTTTAAGAACAAGATTTAGACTCCAAGGAGGAGCCTTAGATCTAAACACAGGTCTGATCCTAGTCAGAGCCTTAACAAAGGACTGTACATCTGGAAGCTCCGAGAGCCTTTTGTGCAGTAAAACAGACAGGCCTGTAATCTGTTCCCTCAGGGAACTGGCCGACAGACCCTTCTCCAGTCCATCCTGGAGAAACGACAGGATCCTGGCAACCTCAGAAAAACCTCTCTTAGCTAGAACTAAGCATTCAAACTCCACGCAGTCAGCCTCAGAGAATCTAGATTTTGATGAAGAAAAGGACCTTGTTCCAGCAGATCCCTGCGACAAGGTAACTTCCACGGAGAAGATGATGACATCCCCACCAGATTCGCGAACCACATCCTTCGTGGCCACGATGGAGCTATCAGTATCACTGATGCCCGCTCCTGCTTGATGCAAGCCAGTACACAAGGAAGGAGTGGTAATGGCGGGAAAAAAATTGGACTGAAGCTCCAAGGCACAGCTAATGCATCTATTAGCTCTGCCTGAGGATCCCTGGACCTCGACCCATATCTGGGTAGCTTGGCATTGAGACGGGACACCATGAGATCTATATTCGGAGTCCCCCACCTGTTGCATATATCCGCAAACACTTTGGGATGGAGAGACCATTCCCTGGATGAAAGGATTGTCTGCTGAGAAAATCTGCTTCCCAGTTGTCCACACCCGGAATGTAGATCGCTGACAGCGAACAGCTGTGGGCCTCCGCCAACTCCAGAATCCAAGATACTTCCCTCATTGCTAGGGAGCTTATCGTTCCCCCTTGGTGGTTGATGTAAGCCACCAAGGTTATATTGTCTGATTGTAATCTGATAAACTGGGACAAACCCAGAAGGGGCGAAGCCTTCAGAGCATTGAAGATTGCCGAAGTTCCCGAATGTTGATAGGGAGGGAACATTCCTCCTAAGTCCACAGGCCCTGTGCCTTCTTGGCACCCCAAACAGCTCCCCATCCTGATAGACTTGCGTCTGTAGTGACAATCTCCCAGGATGGTCGGACAGATGATCTGGACAGAGCCACCAAGAGAGCGATTATCTCGACCGGTTGTCCAGAGAAATCTGTTGAGACAGATCCGAATGACTGCCGTTCTACTGCCTCAGCATGCACAGGTGCAACGGTCTGAGATGGAACTGGGCAAAAGGAATGATGTCCATGCTGGACACCATGAGACCAATCACCTCCATACACTGAGCTACAGAGGGCCTTAAGGAGGTCCGGAGGGCAAGACATTCCGAAGCTAGCTTGCAACGTCTCTGGTTTGTTAGAAATATCCTCATGGATATAGAGTCTATTATAGTACCCAGGAATTCCACCCTAGTTCCTGGAATAAGATAACTCTTTTCTAGGTTTATCTTCCATCCATGGGATCGAAGAAGAGAGAGAAGAGATTCCGAATGGCCCTCCGCCAGACGAAAAGATGGTGCTTATACCAGAATATCGTCCAAGTAGAGCGCTACTGCTATACCCCGGTTTCTGGCAATGGCTAGACGAGCCCCTAGAACCTTCGCAAAAATCCTTGGAGCAGTAGCTAGACCAAACGGAAGTTCAATGAACTGGAAGTGCTGGTCCATGAAGGCAAACCTTAGGAATTAGAAGTGATCCTTGTGGATTGGAACATGAAGGTAAGCATCTTTCAGATCTATAGTGGTCATGAACTGTCCTTCCTGAACTAAAGGAAGGATGGACCTTATCGTCTCCATCCTTCCTGAACTAAAGGAAGAATGGACCTTATCGTCTCCATCTTGATCGAGGGGACATTCAAAAATTTGTTTAAGCACTTTAGGTCCAGAATTGGTCAGAAAGTTCCCTCCTTCTTTCGGACCACGAAAAGGTTTTAATTGTATCCCAAACCTCTTTCTGTGATAGGTACCGGGACAATGACCCCTAAGGAGGACAGATCCTTGCGAAGAGAAATCTGCCCTTGGGTGGATGAGACTTGAAACCTATCTTGTATCCCTGAGCTATAACCTCCAGGACCCATGGATCCTGCATTTCCCTGAACCAATCGCCTGAAAAGAGCGTCAGCCTGCCCCCTACACAATCCAGTGTCGGATTGGGGGGCCACCCCTTCATGCTGATTTAGTCTCAGGGGCTTCTTGCTATGCTTGGATTTATTCCAGGACTGACCCAGCTTCCAAGTGCTCTTGGTTTTCTCTGGCTTAGCGGAGGGTTGCTGACGTTGGGATTTATCAGAACGAAAATTAGACACTTGTCCCTTCGACTTGTTCTTTTTATCTTGTGGTAGGAAGGCACACTTGCCCCCTGTAACCGTGGAGATAATGGAGTCCAGGCCTGGACCAAATAAAATCTTTCCCTTAAAGGGGAGGGAAAGAAGTCTGGACTTAGAAGTCATATACGCAGACCAAGACTTCAGCCAGAGCGCCCAACGGGCCTGAACCGAAAAGTCAGAAGCCTTAGCATTTAGGCGAATAATCTGCACATTTGCATCACAGATAAAAGAATTGGCAATTCTCAAGCCTTTAATTCTTTCCTGGATAAAGTTGAGGGGACCCTCCACCTCGATCAATTCAACGAGCTATCCTCCAGCGGGATAGTAGTACGCTTGGCAAGCATGGAGGTAGCGCCATCCACCTTAAACACAACTCCAATTGAGAGTCCGGGAATCATTTTTTAAAGGAAGACGAAGGGGAAAAGGAAGATCCAATTTTGACCCATTCGTCCTTAATAATGTTCGTCATCTTTACAGCCACAGGAAAAGTTAAAGGCACTACCCTGTCCTAGTAAACTCTGTCTAAATTATAGGTTCATCAGGCAACTTGGCCTCTGGAACCTCTAATGTAGACAGGACTTCCTTTAGAAGAAAACGTAAGTGTTCAATCTAAAATCTAAAGGCTGGTTCCTCCACAGCAGAAGGCTTAGAGGCAGCAGTCTCCGTCCCAGAAAGATCACCCTCTGAAGCCTCAGAGTGCGACTCATCCTCGGATAACTGAGACAGAACAGAGAAATCCAATAAATTACATGATGACCCAGGGCAGGAGAGCTATGTTTAAGCTTTTGCTTGCATTTAGCAAGGCGAGGTAAAGCACTGGGGGCCTTAGGCACCGCCGTTTTTAACTGTGCGGTAAAATCTGATGGTAAAAGGCCCCCTCCAGATGGAGGATTAAGCGTGCTATGGGAAGCTGCATGTGTAGAAGGAGATGAATGTTGGGTATGCACCTCATGGGACGGCGAGTCCTCAGAGATGTATGGCTCAGTGGTACTAAAGGGGTTAACCTTCTTTGACCGAATAACGTTGTCAAGGCATGTGGAACATAATTGAGAGGGCGGGCTACCGAGGCCTCCTCACAATATAAACAGGTATTACTATTTGGAATAAAGGGAGTACCCTCCAATATCTCAGAATCCTCCATAGCTTAAGCTAATGACAGCAGGACACAGAAAATAAATTATCTTTATTTCTCAAAAAACGGCACCTTTATACTCCCAATGGCTGGGGCACTCATCACCTCCTAGACCCAGACAATGCAGAGAAATAGCATCTTCACCGACAGCTAGCTTGGTCAGGAAAGAGGAAGTTAAAGTGAGACCACTCCCGGTCCCATGGTGCGCAAGGCAGTACCACCCCTGCTATGAGAAAAAGTGTGCCAAGCTACAAGCTGCACAGCACTCAAAGTGAAAGTAAAAACCTGTGCGTTCCAGCCACATAACAATCAGTCTATGAGCCCAATAAAATCTCACACATAAAGCAGCATAAAATCAAAGCATCACATTTCATTAATCCCCACTGTTCAATAATCCCCCTCAGGAGATATTAACCCATGATTCTATAAAGAAATAAGGAGACACACTGTGACCCTGTCTTCTAGTGTTTTCAACATATGAAACGATCTTACCAGAATCCATGCGGTGGAACAGACATACAACTTATCAAGTGTGACAGTCTTGTAGCATCGCTCCTGACATGGACTTGAATGAGAAAACAAGCAGGCAGTGAAACTCATCAACACTGATTGCTTAGGAGCTGTTAGCAGTCTGGATGGGTTTGCAGAAAGACTCTCCCCGCATCTCCTGACTCTAACTTTCGTCAACTCTCACTGAGAGGCTGACAAGACTATTTAAAACTCCAGTTCCATATCGAAGGGCAGATACCCTCCCTAAGGAACTACTCAGAAATCTTCAGACACGTCTCTGCCATCCTCCTGTGACGAACGGCAAATAATTACTGGGGGATGGGGGAAGTGGGAGAGGTATTTAAACCTTTGGCTGGGGTGTCTTTGCCTCCTCCTGGTGGCCAGGTTCAGTATTTCCCAACAGTAAGGAATGATGTCGTGAACTCTCCTTATATTAAGAAGGAAATAGCTGCTTTACCTTTATTTTGTTGTTTGAAGTAACTGATTTTGAATGTTGTATCCACCAACTATACTGAAAATTTCAGGAATTAAAATGCCCTTTAAAGGAGGGTTCTACAAACTTTTTTCCCCCAAGACCCAGTGCACTGATACCACATACCTTTGCAACCCTATTTTTATGCTTGGTTTGAACATTTCTGAAGTAACATACAAGATAGCTGCTATTTTTGGCCAAGTGACTAAAATGTGTGCGCACTTTATTTCTGATCGTAGTCAAACTTGAAAGTGTTGTAAAAGGTAATAACACAAACCACACATACACACCACACACCCAAACAAAGCACAGGCACACTCATACAGCACACACACCACAAAACCTCATACAGCACACACACACCACGCACTCTCATATAACACACACACCACACACTTTCATATAACAAACACACCACACATACTCTCCTAACACACACACAAGTCACAGCCCAGTAAACATGGTGTGGCGACCCATTAATGGGTCCCTACTTGTGGCTTGAAGAACCCTGCTTTAAAGGGACATAAAAGTGGAAAAAAGATGATCGGTGTTAGCGCTGTTCGTCACTGCTGGCAAATTACTGTGTGTGTAACCCTTGCAAAGGTGTTAAACACAGTTAAAGTTCAGAGAAGCAGTGTTCTACTGAGGGCTAGATGAACACATCAGGTAAGCCAATGGCAAGAGGCATATGTGTGTAGCAGCTATTTCCTTCCTACATTACTGCTCTTGAGCCTGCTTAGGTTTGCTTTTCAACAAAGGATATCAAGAGAAGGAAGTCAGTTTGATAATAGAAGTAAATTGAAAAGATGCTTTAAATGATATGCTGTATCTGCATGTTATAATAACTTTATGATTGTGGTTAGACTTTCTGTATGCAGACTAAAGCCCAGATTGGCTCTTCCAAATAAGGCAAATGTTGGTTGAAGTTTGGCTATTGAAAAATAAATACAGTGAAAAAGATGTTAATTTGTTTTAGAAACGTTAAGACTTGGCCGATATGTTATTCTAAAGCAACACAACAGAAATGTCTTGTAATTACAGGGTGTTACCTGTCCCTTAAAAAAACAAAAACATGTATTTGTATGCAGATTTGGTTTTTGTTCTAATGCAGTAATTATCTCAATAATATGCTCCACTCTAAATTAATAAACACCACAGTCACATAATTAAACTGGCAACAAATACAACATTTCCAGGTAAATATATGCTTTTGTAATCTTTTTATTTTTTTGCTCCTACAAAAATAGAATATACAGGGCCAGATTACGGGTGGAGCGATATATTAATGTGTGCCTGTAAAGGGGCAAATCTGGGCATTTAAATTACCAGCCAATACAAGTGGCTGGCTAATGTGACGGCAAGCTTGCGGTTTCACTTGGTACTAATCGCAATAAACCATAGGTCAGACCTCTGAAAAAAATAAAAAGCCCCAATTGCCCCCAAAATAAGGAAATTTATTCTTACCTGATAAATTTGTTTTTCTTTTACGATACGATGAGTCCACGGATTTCATCCTTACTTGTGGGATATCCCTCCTGGTCAGCAGGAGGAGGCAAAGAGCACCACAGCAGAACTGTATATATGGCTCCTCCCTTCCCTTCCACTCCAGTCATTCGACCAAAGTTAGGAAGAGAAAGGAAAAGCCAAGGTGCAGAGGTGACTGAAGTTTAACAAAATGAAAGACCTGTCATATAAAAACAGGGTGGGCCGTGGACTCATCATATCGTAAAAGAAACAAATTTATCAGGTAAGAATACATTTCCTTTTCTTTTACAAGATACGATGAGTCCACGGATTTCATCCTTACTTGTGGGATACAATACCAAAGCTATAGTACACGAATGAAAAGGGAGGGACAAGACAGGGAACCTAAACAGAAGGCACCACTGCTTGAAGAACTTTCCTCCCAAAAATAGCCTCAGACGAGGTAAAAGTATCAAATTTGGAAAATTTGGAAAAAGTGTGAAGAGACGACCAAGTTGCAGCCTTGCAAATCTGTTCAACAGAAGCACCATTTTTGAATGCCCATGAGGAAGCCACAGCCCTAGTGGAATGAGCCGTAATTCGTACAGGAGGCTGCTGTCCAGCAGTCTCATATGCAAAGCGGATGATACTCTTCAGCCAAAAAGAAAGAGAGGTAGCCGTAGCTTTCTGACTCCTACGCGTCCCAGAAAAAAACACAAATAAAGAAGATAATCCTAAATCCTTAGTCGCCTGTAAGTAGAACTTCAAAGCACAGACCACGTCCAAATTATGTAACAGACGATCCTTCTTAGAAGAAGGATTAGGACACAAGGAAGGAACAACAATTTCCTGATTAATATTCTTATTTGAAACAACCTTAGGAAGAAAACCAGGTTTGGTTCGCAACACCACCTTATCCGAATGGAAAATAAGGTAAGGAGAATCACATTGTAATGCCGAAAGCTCAGATACTCTTCGAGAAGAAGAGATAGCAACCAAAAATAAAACTTTCCAAGAGAATAGCTTGATATCTATGGAATGCATAGGTTCAAACTGAACCCCTTGAAGAACTTTAAGAACTAAATTCAAACTCCAAGGAGGAGCAACAGGTCTAAACACAGGCCTGATTCTAGTCAGAGCCTGACAAAAAGATTGGACATCTGGAACATCAGCCAGACGCTTATGTAACAAAATAGACAAAGCAGAAATCTGTCCTTTTAAGGAACTTGCTGACAACCCTTTCTCCAATCCTTCTTGGAGAAAAGACAAAATCCTTGGAATCCTAACCCTACTCCATGAGTAACCCCTGGATTCACACCAATAAAGATATTTACGCCATATCTTATGGTAAATTTTCCTAGTCACAGGCTTACGAGCCTGAATCAAAGTATCTATGACCGAATCAGAAAACCCTCGCTTAGATAAAATTAAGTGTCAATCTCCAAGCATTTAGCTGCAGAGAAACTAGATTCGGATGATGGAAGGGTCCCTGAATTAGGTCTTTTCACAATGGAAGCTTCCATGGTGGCTGAGATGACATGTCCACCAGATCGGCATACCAAGTCCTGCGAGGCCACGCAGGATCGATGAGGATCACCAATGCCTTCTCTTGTTTGACTCGAGCAATCACCCGGGGAAGGAGAGCAAACGGGGGGAACACATAAGCTAGGCTGAAGGACCATACCTCCGGATGGAGTTCCCATTCTCCCGGATGAAATGTCTGTCTGCTCAGAAAATCTGCTTCCCAGTTTTCCACTCCTGGGATGTGAATTGCAGACAGATGGCATGAGTGAGACTCCACCCACTGTATTATCCTGGCTACTTCTGTCATGGCTAAGGAACTTCTTGTTCCTCCCTGATGATTGATGTAAGCTACCGTTGTTATGTTGTCCAACTGGAATCTGATGAATTGAGCCGAAGCCAACTGAGGCTGGCATCCGTTTTCACTATCACCCATGAGGGTCTGCGGAAGCATGTCCCCTGGGATAGATGATCCAGCGACAACCACCATAGAAGAGAGTCCTTTGTCTCCTGATCTAGATTTATTTGAGGAGACAAATTTGTATAATCTCCATTCCACTGCCTGAGCATGCTCAGTTGCAGAGGTCTGAGATGAAACCGAGCAAACGGAATGATGTCCATTGCCGCTACCATCAATCCAATTACCTCCATGCACTGAGCCACTGACGGCCGAGGATTTGTCTGAAGGGATCGGCGTGTGTTCAGAATCTTTAATTTTCTGACCTTCGTCAAAAAGATTTTCATGGATAGAGAGCCGATTAGAGTTCCCAAGAAAGGAACCCTTGTCTGTGGAACTAGTGAACTCTTTTCCAGATTTACCTTCCACCCATGAGTCCTCAGGAAGGATAGAACAATGTCGGTATGAGACTTTGCTAGCTCATAAGACGACGCCTGGATCAGAATATCGTCCAGATAAGGCGCCACTGCAATGCCCCGCAGTCTTAGAACCGCCAGCAGAGACCCCAGAACCTTTGTGAAAATTCTGGGTGCCGTGGCCAGACCGAAAGGCAGAGCCACGAACTGAAAATGCTGGTCCAGAAAGGCAAACCTCAGGAACTTGTAGTGATCCTTGTGGATAGGAACATGAAGATAAGCATCCTTTAGATCCATGGTAGTCATAAATTGACCTTCCTGGATCAATGAAAGAATTGTACAAATGGTTTCCATCTAAAATAGGACGGAACGTACCCTCCTTTTTGGGAACCACAAAAAGATTTGAATAAAACCCCTGCCCTTGTTTCAGAACTGGACATATTACTCCCATGGAGGAAAGGTCTCTTACACAACGTAAGAACGCCTCTCTCTTTATCTGGTCTGCAGATAATCGAGAAAGAAGAAACCTTCCTCTGGGGGAGGAATTTCTGAACTCCAACTGATACCCCTGAGACACAATTTCCAGTGTCCAGGGATCCTTAACATCTCTTATCCAAACTTGGACAAAGAGAGAGAGCTTGCCCCCTACTAGATCCGGTCCCGGATCGGGGGCCGACCCTTCATGCTGACTTGGTAGCAGCAGTAGGCTTCTTGGATTGCTTACCCTTGTTCCAAGACTGGTTGGGTCTCCAAGTGGACTTGGATTGTGAATAATTCCCTTCCTGTTTAGCGGAAGAGGGGATTCCCTTGAAATTTCGAAAGGAACGAAAAATTACTCTGTCGCCCTCTCTGTTTGGATTTTTTATCCTGAAGGAGGAGATGACCCTTGCCTCCCGTGATGTCAGAAATAATATCCTTCAAGTCAGGACCAAACAGGGTCTTCCCCTTATAAGCAATAGCCAATAGCTTAGACTTGGATGACACATCCGCAGACGAAGACTTTAACCATAAAGCCCTGCGTGCTAAGATGGCAAAACCCAAACTCTTAGCCGCCAATTTAGTAATCTGCAGAGAAGCATCCGTAATAAACAAATTAGCTAACTTAAGAGCTTTAATCCGGTCCTGCATCTCCTCCAAAGGAGTCTCAGTCCTAAGAGACTCTTCCAGAGCATCAAACCAATAAGCGGCCACACTGGTAACTGTAACAATACAGGCCGCCGGTTGCAGAAGAAACCCCTGGTGGACGTAAACCTTCTTCAGAAGACCCTCCAGCTTCTTATCCATAGGGTCTTTAAAGGCACAACTATCCTCAATAGGAATTGTAGTCTGCTTGGCCAGGGTAGAAATGGCTCCCTCTACTTTAGTAACCGTCTGCCAAGAGTCCCTAATAGCGTCGGCTATAGGGTACATCTTCTTAAAAATAGGAGAAGGGAATACCCGGTCTCTCCCATTCTTTTGCAATAATCTCTGAAGTCCTCTTCGGAACTGGAAAAACATCAGAATAAGAAGGAACTTCCAAGTATTTGTCCAACTTACTAAATTTTTCTGGAGGGACCACTATTGAGTTGCAATCATCCAGAGTAATCAACACGCGAAGGTGTTCAAGCTTAAACCTGAAGGAGACCTCAGAATCAGTCAAGGGCAAGGGACTCCTAGAATCAGAGGGTTCACCTTCAGATAGGACCTCCGTGCCCTCCAACTCAGAACTTCGGGAGGGTACGTCCGAAATCGCCATCAGAGAATCAGATGTCACATTGACTACACAACTTTCCCTTCTTGTATGCTTGTCGTGCGATATGGGAAGGTTAGATAACGCATCAGAAAGTGTAGAAGACATCACTGCAGCAATGTCTTTTAAAGTAAATGCTGCAGAAACTGGCGAAAAACAGGGTACCGCCTGAGCGAGCGTTAAAGGCTGTGACGCTTGGGGAGAAAACCGTGGCATACTCTGCATCTCATCCGTAGACTCTTGAGAAGCATCCGCTTTAGACAAAGATTTATCCAGAAATATTTGATCTTTATAGTGCAAAGCCCTCTCAACGCATGAGGGGCAAAAAGAAACAGGAGGTTCCACAGTGGCATCCAAACACATGGAATATGGAACAGTTTGAATAACATCTGAATCCATGATAGCCAGAAAAGCAATCAAAAATAAAACATTGGTTTTGTTTCTAATTATTATGGTCAAAATATAAGCAGTTTAATTGAGTTAAAAAACTGGTCAGAGTAATTTATTTTGACAAAGTACTGCGTTTGTAAAATGAAAACAAATAATCATAAGTGTGTTCAGATACAAGTAAGGAAGGAGCACCTCGCCTCAACAGCTCTGCTGAGGCACCTACCTTCCCCCACGGCCACCAACCAACTTAGTACAAGATACGGATCGATCCTCCTATGTGCAAGATGCTTGCTTAACCCGCAACCATGCGGTCATGGCGTCGCTGCTAACGGCTCCTACTTACAGTCAGAACCCTTTCCGGAAATGAATAGACGCTGCGTGGCTTCTTTCCAGCCCCAGCGCGCCAAAGGAAGCCCCACCCATCGTGGGTGTCATCTAAGCCCGAGAAAAAACTCCACCGACTTCATAATATGTATAACGCCATAAACATGTTTGTAGTCAGGGACAAGTGCAATAAAAATTCCCTTAGTGCCATGAAACACAAAAAAACCTGAACCGGAGCCTCAGTTTACAACCCCAGCGTCAGCCACATAATCCAGTAAACCCTTGTGAAAATGTCTGCTTCTAGTTGCAATAAAGCGCAGCAAGGAATAGCTATTGATAACATAAAGCTACTGTGTCGGTTAACATTAGCCACATGAAAACCCACACTCCATTAGCAGGGAAATCCCTTCCAGAGAGCCTATGTAATTCCCCAACAGACAAAGTACAGCCAGTTCTGATATAGAAAGGTTGCCCAGAAAATAAAGACTGCACTTACCTCCGTGCTGAGTAACAGCATGACACGTCTCACAGGATCAAGAGGTCTTCTCCCTCCAGCAGTTCTGTGGACACAAAAGGGCCTTAGTTACTATCTGCTAAGACCATCAATCCAGAAGGGCAGCACTAGTATGGGAGGCACAGTGAGGGTAAAACCCCACCAGTTCCCATTGCTTTAAAGCCACCTGTAGCTCTACTCTAGAGGCTGACAAGGAATACGGCTACACCCTATAGTAAAATAGCACACTTTGGTACCATTTTAAAAATAATAAACTCTTGATTGAAGAATCTAAACTAACACCTCACTTTAACTCTTCCTATCACTAACACAGGCAAAGAGAATGACTGGGGTGGGAGGGAAGGGAGGAGCTATATATACAGCTCTGCTGTGGTGCTCTTTGCCTCCTCCTGCTGACCAGGAGGCGATATCCCCAAAGTAAGGATGAAATCCGTGGACTCATCATATCTTGTAAAAGAAAAAGAGGACAGTAGATTTACATGTACAATAAATATGACATTTTTTTTTAAACTGCCCAAAGTACTTATAAGGGGTAAAGTGAGGGGGTGTGGGGTACCTAAAGTGCCTCTACATGGAGGTTAATGGGGTACTGTGTTTTTCTCTATGAATATATATGCATATGCTTATATAAAGTACATACTTTATATATGTTTGTGTTACTATGTGTATAAACACATAAACACAAATATATATGTATATAAGCATATACATATATGTTTATTGCTTCCCAACGCCGCACGATTTGCCTCTAGCACGAGGTCGCGTTTGCATTGTGCTGCACCTGTAATACCAGCGCACATTTATTTGCAATGGTATTACTTAGTGGAGCGCAAATATTGTGCTTGCAAAAGCTCAATATTGCACTCTACTCGTAATCTGGCCCACAATGTTTGCTTTTCGTGATTCTTCCTTGGAAATACACATTCTGTTTACAATATGCCTCACTGCGTTCTTCTGGAATTTGTAGAAAAATATGCACTTCTTCCTCAGCCACATTGTGTAACTGAGCCAACTTAGCACAGTAAGCTATGCATAAACACCACCCAGCAAGTCTGGGTAACATAACTCACACACTGCCAAGCCGTACAATAGTAAAATGCTTACAGTAACCTGCTTTAGAAAAATAAACAGAACATGTACATTAAAATCAGTTATGAGAATCATGAAGCATCTCTCACGTGTCTGGGAAAAGGCTTTTTACAGTAATCCTATAAAAGTGTCAATTTCTGAAATAATCCTGAACACAAACAATTTTCAGAATATCTTTATATCAGTAAATATTACACAAAAATGAATAGCATAAGAACATACTTTTGAGTTCTCAAAACATTTGAAAAATACACCCACTGACAAACATGATATAAACAACATAGTCAAAACATTTGAAAATAACACTGGATTAATGACATATACAGTATTTTTTAAGCACAAATCATGACTCGAAATAAGAAACGGACAGAAAAAAAACACAAATAAAATACTAATAAAATCTGTCTATCCAAATATATATGCACACATACACAGGACCTTTTTATTGGGTGCTCTTCTCGTCTAATTTAAATGATTACCTAGCAAACATTTAAGCCAATATTACTTTTAAAATTACCTGTTGCACAAATTCTTATTAAATGAATGTATGTTAAATTGTCGGATCAGGTCTCCGTATTCAGCATTGCACCAGCAGCTCACAAGAGTTGCTGGTGCAATGCCGCCCCCTGCAGACTCGCAGCCAATTGGCCGCCAGCAGGGGGGTGTTAATCAACCCGATCGTACACGATCGGGTTGAATTCCGGCGATGTCTGTCCGCCTACTCAGAGCAGGCAGACAGGGTTTCTGGCTCGCCAGAAACACGAGGCATCAAGCTCCATAAGGAGTTTGATAGATAGGCCCCAATGCAACAACATTTACTCTGAATTTCAAATAAGCAGCATTTTTTCAGATTAATCTCAAAGTTTATTTGATTCTCCCCTGTCCTTTGTATCATGTGACGGCCATCAGCCAATCACAGACTTATATGTATTTACTGTGAACTCTTGCATATGCTCAGTAGGAGCTGGTACCATGGAAAGCATGCATATATAATATTGTTAGGATAGCAACATACATATCCCAGACCTTTGCACTTCTATTGGAAGTTTATTTTTTGAATCAACTACCCTTCCTGTAAAGAAGTGCTTACCCAAATTACTCCTCCACATACTACCACTCAACCTGAGACATTTTAGGCTTGGGTGTGAAGGAGAGCTTGTGTCTGAGGCTGACCTGGGTTAGATAGTATGTATCTAATGGAGGGATATACAGGGATCCATCAAAGGAAACTATTTTGTTTCTATTGTTCAGGGAAGAAATAGTGAGGAGCATTAAAGCATAGGACGGGTTACCACTTGAGGACAATGAGGCAGTTATAATTAAGAGGAGGTAATTATCATGATTAGGAGTGGGAAAGGGGTGATAATTACTAGATGAACTAAATAAAACAAATATCTATTATCTTTATAGACAAACTACATGTAAGTTCTCTCCGCCTCCTACCACACACAGACACCCATTAAACCTCCCCCCATTAATTCTCCTCACTCCCTTTACTGACTATGTGTTTAGACACAGTACACAAAAATAGTTCCACAGAATTATGTTAATTGTCAATATTAAAAATTAAAATTTACAGGCTTCTGAAATTCCAGTATGGTTTAAATAGGGATGGATGGAGATTTTGCAAAGGTTCCCACTCCCCAAAAAAAAAGAATAAAAAAATATATTAAAAAATGTTTGTGTGTAGTTTAAAAATAAAACAATAAAAAAAAACTTAAAATTCAAGAACATTATTGCATATAATATTAAACAACATGTGCAGATAGCCCATTTCTGGTATAATAACCAGCAAATTAAGAGTCAGAATAAACACAGGTTCAATTAAACACATTTGTTTGAAAAACATAAATTATGCTTACCTGATAATTTCATTTCCATCGAGGGGAGGAGAGTCCACGGCTTCATTCATTATTTGTGGGAATTAGGAACCTGGCCACCAGGAGGAGGCAAGGACACCCTAGCCAAAGGCTTAAATACCTCCCCCACTTCCCTTATCCCCCAGTAATTCTGTCGAGGGAACCAGGAACAGTAGGAGAAATATCAGGGTAAAAAAGGTGTCAGAAGATGATAAATTTAGGGCCGCCCAACGGAGATACAGACAGGAGCCGTGCACTCTCCTCCCCTCGATGGAAATGAAATTATCAGGTAAGCATAATTTATGTTTTCCATCTAAAGGGGAGTCCACATTTTCATTCATTACTTGTGGGAACATATACCCAAGCTCTAGCAAACACTGAATGAAACCAGGCAGGTAAAAGGCGGACACTAATCAGAGGGCACCACAGCCTGCAAAACCTCTCTCCCCAAAACAGCTTCCGCAGAAGCAAAGACGTCAAATTGTAAAACTTTGTAAAAGTGTGTAGGGAGGACCAGGTAGCCGCCTTACAAATTTGCTCCATAGAGGCCTCATTCTTGTAGGCCCAAGAAGACGCCCCAGCTCTAGTTGAATGAGCCGTGATCCTCTGAGGAGGCTTATGTCCCGCTGTCTCATAGGCCAAGTGAATCAAGCTCCTCAACCAAAAAGACAAAGAAGTAGCAGAGGCCCTTTGCCTCTTGCACTTCCCAGAATACACCACAAAAAGAGATGTAGACTGTCTGAAATCCACTAGCCTGAAGATAGAACTTCAAGGCAAAAACCAAATCGAGGCTAAGTAACCTCTCCTTCGAAGAAGAAGGATTAGGACACAAAGAAGGAACAACTATTTCCTGATTGATGTTACAATGGACACCACCTTGGGGAGAAATCCCAACCCAGTTCGAAGTACAGCCTTATCCGCATGAAACACCAGATAAGAAGGATCACATTGCAAGGCAGATAGATCAGATACTCTGTGTGCCGATGCAATAGCCAACAGGAAGAGAACCTTCCAGTACAAAATCTTAATGTCTATGGAATGCATAGGTTCAAACGGAACTCTATGCAAAACCTTAAGGACTAAGTTTAAGCTCCAAGTGGGAGACGACTCTATAAAGACAGGTCTGATCCTAGACAGAGCCTGAACAAAAGATTGAATGTCAGGGAGCTCAGCGAGTCTCCTGTGCAACAACTCTGATAATGCCGAAATCTGTCCCTTTAAGGAACTAGCGGCAAGACCCTTCTCCAAACCATCTTGGAGAAAGGACAGAATCCTGGATACCTTCACCTTGTGCCAAGGATATCCATGTTTCTCACACCAGGACAAGTCATCCACACCTTATGGTAGATGCGACGAGTGACTGGCTTCCTTGCCTGAATTAGGGTATCAATCACACTCTCTGAAAAGTCTCTCTTGGCTAAGACTAGGCGTTCAATCTTGAATCAGCCTCAGAGAATCTAGATTTCGATGTTGAAAGGGGCCCTGTGACAGGGTAACGCTCCATGGTGGAGAGTAAGACATCCCCAACCTATCTGCAAACCACATCCTCCGTGGCCACGAAGGAGCAATCAGAATGGCCGGGCCCCGCTCCTGTTTGATGCGTGCCACTGCTCGAGGCAGAAGTGGTACCGGTGGAAAAATGCAAGGAACCACTAAAGCATCTATCATCTATCAGCTCTGCCTGGGGATCCCTGGACCTCGACCCGTATCAAGGTAGCTTGCAATTGAGTCTGGACGCCATGAGGTCTATCTCCGGTGCTCCCCATCTGTGACAAATCTCCGCAAACACCTCAGGGTGAAGAGACCTTTCCCCCGGATGGAAGGATTGTTCGCTGAGAAAGTCCGCCTCCCAGTTGCCCACACCCGGAACGTAAATTGCTGAGAGCGAGCAGTCGTGGGACTCTGCCCAATCCAGAATCCGAGACACCTCTCTCATCGTAAGAGAGCTCCTCGTACCCCCCTGATGGTTAATGTAAGCCACCAAGGTAATGTTGTCAGTCTGGAATCTGATGAAACTGACTGACTCCAGAGAAGGCCATGCCTTCAGAGCATTGTAAATCGCTCATAGTTCTAGGATGTTGATCGGAAGGAGAGACTACTCCCTGGACCACCTTCCTTATGCCATCCTGGCACCCAAAACCACTCCCCATCCTGTCAGACTGGAGTCCGTGGTCACAATCTCCCAGGACAGTCGTAAGAAGGATGTCCCCATGGAAAGTTGCTCCAGATGAATCCACCAAGAGAGGGAGTTCATGGATTCGTAGATCCATGGATATCAGCTGTGATAGATCTGAATGTCTCAACATGCACAACTGAAGAGGTCTGAGATGGAACCTGGCGAATGGAATGACATCTATGCTTGACACCATGAGACCTAGGCTTGTGGAGGACTGAAGGGCAAGACAGGTGGACGCAACTGGAATCGGTGGTTTCGAACGTGATTCATGCCTTACCACGTTCTTCCAAAAGGAAGGGTCATAAACTGGAAGTGTTGGTCCAGAAACACAAATCTTAGGAACCTGAAGTTGTCCTTGTGAATTGGCACATGAAGGTAAGCGTCCTTCAAGTCTACAGTTTTAATGAACTGTCCTCCCTCTTGAACTAGGGGCAGAATAGATCTGATTGTTTCCATTTTGAACTATGGAACACTCAGAAACTTGTTTAAACACTTTAGGTCCGGAATCGGCGAAACATGCCCACTTTCTTCGGGACCACAAACAGATTGGTATAGTACCCTAGACTCCTTTCTGCTAGGGGTACTGGTACAATAATCCAGAGAGAGGCGAGATATTGAAGACAGGTTTGACAGGAGGATCTGAACCCTATCCTGTAACCCTGGGAGACCACTTCTAGAACCCAAGGGTCCTGAATGTCCTGCAATCATGCGTCTCAGAATAGACATAATCTGCCCCTACATGATCCGGAGACAGGTCAGGGGCCACCCCTTCAAGCCGATTTTGTCTCGGTGGACTTCTTGCTCTGCTTAGACTTGTTCGAAGATTGAGCCGGCTTCCAATATCCCTTGGACTGGTCCGCTTTTGCGGCGGGTTGCTGGCACTGGGCCTTGTCAGCACGAAAGGGACGAAAAGTAGATCCTTTAGGCTTAGCCTTCTTACTCTCTGGTAGGAAAGCTTGTTTGCCTCCCGTAACTGTGGATATAATCGAATCCAATCCTGGACCAAACAGGATCTTTCCTTGAAAAGGCAGGGACAACAGCCTCGCCTTAGAGGTCATGTCTGCAGACCAAGATTTTAGCCACAGAGCCCTGCACGCTAAAACAGAAAAACCTGACACCTTAGCATTCAGGCGAATAATATGCATATTGGCATCACAGCAGATGAAAGAATTGGCGATCTTCAGCACCTTAATCTTCTTGTATCTTGTTGATAGATTTCTCCCCCTCGACCATTTCACACAGGGATTCACACCAATATGTTGCAGTTCTAGCGACTGCTGCAACGGCTGCTGCTGGCTTAAAAACAAACCACATGTGCTGAAACATCTTTCTAAGCGTAGAGATAGCCCCATCCATCTTAAGCTGAGAGTCGGAAACGGGGAACAGTTTTTAAAAAAAAGAAGGGGAAAAGGATGAACCTAATCGCTCCCATTTGGTCTTAATAATATAAGCCATCTTAACGGGAACCGGAAAACGCTGAGGTACTAACCTGTCCTCGTATACCTTGTCAAGCTTAGGAATCGCAGGAACCTCCGGAGTAGCAAGCACCTGCCATAGCAGAAAGTGCAAATTTTCCATCCCAAACCTATAACCAGGCTCCTCCGCCGCCGGAGGTTTAGAGGACACGGACTCCGTCTCCTCCGAAGAGTTGGAGTGGGCTTTGTCATCGTATAGAGCCTATGGATCTTCCATCAGCGAGGACAAACCCTGGGCCGGGCCGCTATGATGAACCCTACGCTTGCGCTTAGCAGAACGTGGTAAGGCATGAATCCAGTTCAAAACCACCGATTCCAGTTGGTCCGCAAAGTCTGATGGCCAACGAATCTCTCCAGAAGGAGTAACGGTTGGACCCTGGGGGGTTGCATGTGCAATTGGAGATGAATGTAGGGAACACCCCTCCCGGGACGAAAAACCCTCAGAGGTGGACGGCTAAGTAGTACTAGACATCCGTTTACATTTAGATGTTGTAACTTTATCAAGGCATGTGGAACATAGTTGAGCAGGCTGATCTACCATAACCTCCTCACAATAAACACAGGAATGACACTTTATTAAGGCAGGAGAGCCCTCCAACGTGTCAGAGTCCTCCATCGCTTACGTGTTTGGTTAGACTAACTTTATTAAAAAGGCACCTTTATTCCACCAATGGCCGGGGCACTCACCACCTCCTAGGACCCGGACTACAGAAACCGATACGTCTCCTGCGTCACAGATCAACAGGAAGGATAGGTAGCCACACCCAGTTACATGGAATGCCTGGCAGGACCGCCCCTGCACTAGGGAAAAACATGCCAAAAAATGGCCGTGCAAAGTTTGCACAAGTCCTGAAAGTTCTACACATTGCTTGAGCCTCATCTCGCACATAACGCAGCAATGACACAATAAACAATATCATGTATAACCCCCCTTCCAGGAATATTAACCCTTGATTCTGTAAAGATAAAAAGGCACCACCATGTGACCCTGTCTTCTATGTTATCATCATTAAAGGGACATGAAACCCAAAAAATTTCTTTCATAATTCAAAAAACTATTTTAAACAACTTTCCAATTTACTTCTATTATTTAATTTGCTTCCTTCTCTTGTTATCCTTTGCGGAAAGGTTTATCTAGGCAAGCTCAGGAGCAGCAGAGAACCTAGGTTCTAGCTGTTGATTAGTGGCTGCATAAATATACCAATTGTGATTGGCTCAATCATGTGTTTAGTTAGAAACCATTAATGCATTGCAGCTCCTTCAACAAATGATACCAAGAGAATGAAACAAATTAGATAATAGAAGTCAATTAGAAAGTTGTTTAAAATTGTATGTTTTACCTAAATCATGAAATTGGGTTTCATGTCCCTTTAATAAAAAATTAAACGATCTTACCAAAATCTACGCCGTGGAACAGGAACATGGCCCTTCAAGTGTGACAGGTTAGTAGCCTCGCTCCTGACATGGACTTGAGTGAAGAAAGCAGGCAGCGAAACTCGTCAACGCTGATTGCTTATGGAGCTGTTAATGAGAGTCGGGATGGTTTCGCAGAAAGACTCTCCCTGCATCTCCGGACTCTAACTTTCACCCAGGCTCTCACTGAGAGGCTAGTAATTAAAGGGTTGAGACTGTCAGACTGGTAGGGAATAATGCTCACCTTTAAAAAACGTTATCGCAAAATGTTTCAAAGTATGTGCAGTATAAGGTGACGCAACAAAAGTTGCTATTCCCAATTTTAAATAATTTTAGATAATATCAAAAATCACAATTCTCTATAATTGTTGATATATATGGGTGGTATTAGATATCACATATACAACCAAAAATCTGTATACTCATGTTATTGATAAAAGAATAAATGTATATACAGTGATAACGATAATAAAATATAATTTAATAGTAGTTAAAACCATGATATTCACAGGATCATTAAAAACATTCAATAATGTGCTCTCTTGTAAAACTAGACACTGGTGTCGTCTAAAATACTACGTTGTGTTAATGGGTTCTATTTGATAACCCAAATAAACAATACGTTATACTTTTGAATATCAACAATTATTAGTATACAATATATATGTAACCATGCAAGAAATAATAGTATTGAAAAAAGCCGCTCAACTGTACTTGCAGCTGAATTGGCAACAATTATAATGTTAAAGTACCAAAATATATGCAGCTCATGTAGATGTTAATACATAGCAATATTATAGCTACTAGTCACTGCTGATTGTTACTGTTTGATAGGTCCTTCGTGCAATTCTTAAGTATCCCAGGGATATAATATTGCGCTCTGTTAATGTCTCCTTAACTCAAATTTGAGACAACTGTTTTTCCGGCTATGTAGCCCAGCAGTACCTGATAGTGTTTTGTGTGAATACACTATTTGATGATGTAATCCAGGGGTGGTCTCCAAATGCTCCAGTAAGGACCTTTCTTTATATTTCAATCGGGGACCTGTGGTGTTTCTTCTTCACACTGGACTCTGTTGTCCTTTGTCGATCCTTGATGGTATAGCGGTTCTGCTGTTCAGTGCGTACTCACTGTGTGGTGATCTCTGGCTTAGCTCTGCGGTCTGTTAGTAACCGTTTGTTCTGGTGAGTTGGCGGTTTAGCGTGCTGTGCCCCTAGAAAGCTGGGGTGGTGGTCTTCACCTTGCCTTTTTGCGGTTCTATTTTTGCCACTTGCTGTATTAAGGTAGCAGTTCAGCTTCCCTTGCCCTTAGAGACTGGGGATGTATCCAGGGGAGTTTAAACGGCTCCGTACTTTTCCGTTCACCTCTCCACACACTTCTCAATCAGTGTGTCTGGTGTATCTGGTATCAACGCGTTTCGGCTAGACAGCCTTTCTCAAGATACCGGCTAGAAGGATCACTGGCTATTTAAAGCTGATTGCTTCCACGTCATCCAATTGTTTGGTAGCTTCACTGGGCAGTTTATGATATTTTTCCTATATAATCGTATACTTAGTATACTTGAAACAGGATTATAAAAATCTTAAAAATATCTGATAATTATATAAAAAGTTGGGACAATTATAATAATATGTTAGATCTAATCTAAATATTATACATCTTAAAGTGACATATAGTAAAAACATAATTTATGCTTACCTGATAAATTTATTTCTCTTGTAGTGTATCCAGTCCACGGATCATCCATTACTTATGGGATATTCTCCTTCCCAACAGGAAGTTGCAAGAGGATCACCCACAGCAGAGCTGCTATATAGCTCCTCCCCTCACTGCCATATCCAGTCATTCGACCGAAACAAGCCGAGAAAGGAGAAACCATAGGGTGCAGTGGTGACTGTAGTTTAATTAAAATTTAGACCTGCCTTAAAAGGACAGGGCGGGCCGTGGACTGGATACACTACAAGAGAAATAAATTTATCAGGTAAGCATAAATTATGTTTTCTCTTGTTAAGTGTATCCAGTCCACGGATCATCCATTACTTATGGGATACCAATACCAAAGCTAAAGTACACGGATGATGGGAGGGACAAGGCACGATTAAACGGAAGGAACCACTGCCTGAAGAACCTTTCTCCCAAAAACAGCCTCCGAAGAAGCAAAAGTATCAAATTTGTAAAATTTTGAAAAGGTGTGAAGCGAAGACCAAGTTGCAGCCTTGCAAATCTGTTCAACAGAGGCCTCATTTTTAAAGGCCCAGGTGGAAGCCACAGCTCTAGTAGAATGAGCTGTAATCCTTTCAGGAGGCTGCTGTCCAGCAGTCTCATAGGCTAAACGGATTATACTCCGAAGCCAAAAAGAAAGAGAGGTTGCCGAGGCCTTCTGACCTCTCCTCTGTCCAGAGTAAACAACAAACAGGTTAGATGTTTGGCGAAAATCTTTAGTAGCCTGTAAGTAAAACTTCAAGGCACGGACTACGTCTAGATTATGCAAAAGACGTTCCTTCTTTGAAGAAGGATTAGGACATAATGATGGAACAACAATCTCTTGATTGATATTCTTGTTAGAAACCACCTTAGGTAAAAACCCAGGTTTTGTACGCAGAACAACTTTATCTGAATGAAAGATAAGATAAGGAGAATCACAATGTAAGGCAGATAACTCAGAGACTCTTCGAGCCGAGGAAATAGCCATCAGAAAAAGAACTTTCCATGAAAGAAGTTTGATATCAATAGAATGAAGGGGTTCAAACGGAACCCCTTGAAGAACTTTAAGAACCAAGTTTAAGCTCCATGGAGGAGCAACAGGTTTAAACACAGGCTTAATTCTAACTGAAGCCTGACAAAATGCCTGAACGTCTGGAACTTCTGCCAGACGCTTGTGTATAAGAATAGACAGAGCAGAAATCTGTCCCTTTAAAGAACTAGCTGATAATCCTTTGTCCAAACCCTCTTGGAGGAAGGACAATATCCTAGGAATCCTAACCCTACTCCATGAGTAATTCTTGGATTCACACCAATGAAGATATTTACGCCATATCTTGTGGAAAATTTTCCTGGTGACAGGCTTTCGTGCCTGTATTAAGGTATCAATTACTGACTCGGAGAAGCCACGGATCAAGCGTTCAATCTCCATGCAGTCAGTCTCAGAGAAAGTAGATTCGGATGATTGAAAGGACCTTGTATTAGAAGGTTTTGTCTCAGAGGCAGAGTCCATGGTGGAAAAAAATGACATGTCCACTTGGTCTGCATACCAGGTCCGGCGTGGCCACGCAGGCGCTATCAATATCACCGATGCTCTTTCCTGTTTGATTTTGGCAATCAGACGAGGGAGCAGAGGAAACGGTGGAAACACATAAGCCAGGTTGAAGAACCAAGGCGCTGCTAGAGCATCTATCAGTGCCGCTTCTGGGTCCCTGGACCTGGATCCGTAACAAGGAAGCTTGGCGTTCTGGCGAGATGCCATAAGATCCAATTCTGGTTTGCCCCAACGGAGAACCAATTGAGCAAACACCTCCGGATGGAGTTCCCATTCCCCCGGATGAAAAGTCTGATGAAAATCCGCCTCCCAGTTCTCTACACCTGGGATATGGATTGCTGACAGGTGGCAAGAGTGAGTCTCTGCCCAGCGAATTATCTTGGAGACTTCTGACATCGCTAGGGAACTCCTGGTTCCCCCTTGATGGTTGATGTAAGCCACAGTCGTGATGTTGTCCGACTGAAATCTGATGAACCTCAGTGTTGCTAGCTGAGGCCAAGCCAGAAGAGCATTGAATATTGCTCTTAACTCCAGAATATTTATTGGGAGGAGTTTCTCCTCCTGAGTCCATGAACCCTGAGCCTTCAGGGAGTTCCAGACTGCACCCCAACCTAGAAGGCTGGCATCTGTTGTTACAATTGTCCAATCTGGTCTGCGAAAGGTCATACCCTTGGACAGATGGGCCCGAGATAGTCACCAGAGAAGAGAATCTCTGGTTTCCTGATCCAGATTTAGTAGAGGGGACAAATCTGTGTAATCCCCATTCCACTGACTGAGCATGCATAATTGCAGCGGTCTGAGATGCAGGCGCGCGAATGGCACTATGTCCATCGCCGCTACCATTAAGCCGATTACTTCCATGCACTGAGCCACCGTGGGGCGCGGAATGGAGTGAAGAACACGGCAAGCATTTAGAAGTTTTGAAAACCTGGACTCCGTCAGGTAAATTTTCATTTCTACAGAATCTATTAGAGTCCCTAGGAAGGAAACCCTCGTGAGAGGAGATAGAGAACTCTTTTCTTCGTTCACTTTCCACCCATGCAACCTCAGGAATGCCAGAACTATCTCTGTATGAGATTTGGCAATTTGAAAGCTTGACGCCTGTATCAGGATATCGTCCAGGTAAGGAGCCACCGCTATGCCTCGCGGTCTTAGAACCGCCAGAAGTGAGCCCAGAATCTTTGTAAAAATTATTGGGGCTGTAGCCAACCCGAATGGAAGAGCTACACATTGGTAATGCCTGTCTAGAAAGGCAAACCTCAGGAACTGATGATGATTCTTGTGAATCGGAATGTGAAGGTAGGCATCCTTTAAGTCCACTGTGGTCATGTACTGACCCTCTTGGATCATGGGTAAAATGGTTCGAATAGTTTCCATCTTGAATGACGGAACTCTGAGGAATTTGTTTAGGATCTTTAAATCCAAAATTGGTCTGAAGGTTCCCTCTTTTTTGGGAACCACAAACAGATTTGAATAAAACCCCTGTCCTTGTTCCGTCCGCGGAACTGGATGGATCACTCCCATTACAAGGAGATCTTGTACGCAGCTTAGGAATGCCTCTTCCTTTATCTGGTTTGCAAATAATCTTGAAAGGTGAAATCTCCCTTGTGGAGGAGAAGCTTTGAAGTCCAGAAGATATCCCTGAGATATGATCTCCAACGCCCAGGGATCCTGAACATCTCTTGCCCACGCCTGGGCGAAGAGAGAGTCTGCCCCCTACTAGATCCGTTGTCGGATAGGGGGCCGCTCTTTCATGCTGTCTTAGAGGCAGCAGCAGGCTTTCTGGCCTGCTTGCCCTTGTTCCAGGACTGGTTAGGTTTCCAGGCCTGCTTGGATTGAGCAAAAGTTCCCTCTTGTTTTGAAGCAGAGGAAGTTGATGCTGCACCTGCCTTGAAATTTCGAAAGGCACGAAAATTAGACTGTTTGGCCTTTGATTTGGCCCTGTCCTGAGGAAGGGTATGACCCTTACCTCCAGTAATGTCAGCAATAATTTCTTTCAAACCAGGCCCGAATAAGGTCTGCCCCTTGAAAGGAATGTTGAGTAATTTAGACTTTGAAGTCACATCAGCTGACCAGGATTTGAGCCATAGCGCCCTACGCGCCTGGATGGCGAATCCGGAATTCTTAGCCGTTAGTTTAAACAAATGAACAATGGCATCAGAAACAAATGAGTTAGCTAGCTTAAGAGTTCTAAGCTTGTCAACAATTTCAGTCAATGGAGCTGTATGGATGGCCTCTTCCAGGGCCTCAAACCAGAATGCCGCCGCAGCAGTGACAGGCGCAATGCATGCAAGGGGCTGTAAAATAAAACCTTGTTGAATAAACATTTTCTTAAGGAAACGCTCTAATTTTTTATCCATTGGATCTGAAAAAGCACAACTGTCCTCAACCGGGATAGTGGTACGCTTTGCTAAAGTAGAAACTGCTCCCTCCACCTTAGGGACAGTCTGCCATAAGTCCTGTGTAGTGGCATCTATTGGAAACATTTTTCTAAATATAGGAGGTGGGGAAAAGGGCAATCCGGGCCTATCCCACTCCTTACTAATAATTTCTGTAAGCCTTTTAGGTATTGGAAAAACATTAGTACTCACCGGCACTGCATAGTATTTATCCAGCCTACACAATTTCTCTGGCACTGCAATTGTGTCACAGTCATTCAGAGCAGCTAATACCTCCCCAAGCAATACACGGAGGTTCTCAAGCTTAAATTTAAAATTAGAAATCTCTGAATCAGGTCTCCCCGATTCAGAGACGTCACCCACAGACTGAAGCTCTCCGTCCTCAGGTTCTGCATATTGTGACGCAGTATCAGACATGGCTCTTACAGCATCTACGCGCTCTGTATCTCGTCTAACCCCAGAGTTATCGCGCTTGCCTCTCAATTCAGGCAATCTGGATAATACCTCTGACAGGGTATTATTCATGATTGCAGCCATGTCCTGCAAAGTAATCGCTATGGGCGTCCCTGATATACTTGGCGCCATATTAGCGTGCGTCCCTTGAGCGGGAGGCGAAGGGTCCGACACGTGGGGAGAGTTAGTCGGCATAACTTCCCCCTCGACAGACCCCTCTGGTGACAATTCTTTTATAGATAAAGACTGATCTTTACTGTTTAAGGTGAAGTCAATACATTTAGTACACATTCTCCTATGGGGCTCCACCATGGCTTTTAAACATAATGAACAAGTATCCTCTGTTTCAGACATGTTTGTACAGACTAGCAATGAGACTAGCAAGCTTGGAAAACACTTTAAAGCAAGTTAACAAGCAATATAAAAACGTTACTGTGCCTTTAAGAGAAACAAATTTTGACAAAATTTGAAATAACAGTGAAAAAAGGCAGTTACACTAACAAAATTTTCTACAGTGTATGTAACAAGTCAGCAGAGCATTGCACCCACTTGCAAATGGATGATTAACCCCTTAATAACAAAAATAGAATAATAAATGACAAAAACGTTTTTTAAACACAGTCACAACAACTGCCACAGGTCTACTGTGGTTGTTACCCTCCTCAAACACGACTTTGAAGCCTTTTGAGCCCTTCAGAGATGTCCTGTATCATGCAGAGGGAAGCTGAATGTCTCTGTCAGTATTTTTAGCTGCACAGAAAAGCACTAAAATAGGCCCTTCCCACTCATATTGCAACAGTGGAAAGCTTCAGGAAACTGTTTCTAGGCAAAAATCAAGCCAGCCATGTGGAAAAAAACTAGGCCCCAATAAGTTTTGTCACCAAACATATATAAAAACGATTAAACATGACAGCAAACGTTTTATATTACACTTTTATAAGGATATGTATCTCTGTTAATAAGCCTGATACCAGTTGCTATCACTGCATTTAAGGCTTAACTTACATTAATCCGGTATCAGCAGCATTTTTCTAGCAAATTCCATCCCTAGAAATATATTAACTGCACATACCTTATTGCAGGAAAACCTGCACGCCATTCCCCCTCTGAAGTTACCTCACTCCTCAGAATATGTGAGAACGGCAGTGGATCTTAGTTACTTCTGCTAAGATCATAGAAATCACAGGCAGATTCTTCTTCTAATGCTGCCTAAGATGAAACAGTACACTCCGGTACCATTTAAAAATAACAAACTTTTGATTGAAGTTAAAAAACTAACTATAATACACCACTCTCCTCTTACTACGTCCATCTTTGTTGAGAGTTGCAAGAGAATGACTGGATATGGCAGTGAGGGGAGGAGCTATATAGCAGCTCTGCTGTGGGTGATCCTCTTGCAACTTCCTGTTGGGAAGGAGAATATCCCATAAGTAATGGATGATCCGTGGACTGGATACACTTAACAAGAGAAATGATACGTGGGCCTCTTAGTGATCTAGAAAATATTCTATTTAAGGAGATCAAACAAAAACTAGAAATAGCATTTCTTAATAAATATATTAAAGAGAATATGGTACCTAGAGGGTTAAGATTGAAAAAAGACTGTACATTCGAATTAAATGAAGAAGAAACACCATAGGTCCCGGATTGAAATATAAAGAAAGGTCCTTACCGTAGCATTTGGATACCACCCCTGGGTTACATCATCAAATAGTGTATTCACACAGAACACTATCAGGTACTGCTGTGCTACATAGCTGGAAAAACAGTTGTCTCAAATTTGAGTTAAGGAAACATTAACAGAGCTCAATATTATATCCCTGGGATACTTAAGAATTGCACTAAGGACCTATCAAACAGTAACAATCAGCAGTGACTAGTAGCTATAATATTGCTATGTATTAACATCTACATGAGCTGCATATATTTTGGTACTTTAACATTATAATTGTTGCCAATTCAGCTGCAAGTACATTTGAGTGGCTTTTTTCAATACTATTATTTCTTGCATGGTTACATATATATTGTATACTAATAATTGTTGATATTCAAAAGTATAACTTATTTAGAACCCATTAACACAACATAGTATTTTAGCCGACACCGGTGTCTAGTTTTACAAGAGAGCACATTATTGAATGTTTTTAATGATTCTGTGAATATCATGGTTTTAACTATTTAATATTAAATTATATTTTATTATCGTTATCACTGTATATACATTTATTCTTTTATCAATAACATGAGTATACAGATTTTTGGTTGTATATGTGATATCTAATACCACCCATATATATCAACAATTATAGAGAATTGTGATTTTTTTATATTATCTAAAATTGGGAATAGCAACTTTTGTTGCTCTCACTGAGAGGCTGACAGGACTACTTAAAACTCCAGTCCCACTGCGAAGAGTACTACCCTCCATAAGAGACTACTCAGGCACTCCTCTGCCATCCTCCTGTGATGAAAGGCAAAGAATGACTGGAGAATGAAGGAAGTGGGGGAGCTATTTAAGCCTTTGGCTGGGGTGTCTTTGCCTCCTCCTGGTGGCCAGGTTCTTAAGTCCCACAAGTAATGAATGAAGCTGTGGACTCTCCTCCCCTTTAGATGGAAATCAGATTCACAGAAAAATAAAGAATGAAGTCTGTAACAAAAATATCCCTCTCCAGACTGAATTCATGCTTTAGCACGAAACAAATAATACCTGCAAGGGAAATGCACTTGTTTGTCTTCTCTGTTAATATATATATACATATACATATATATATTTACCCCTCAGGGAGAATTTGTTCTAAATTTGATCTGTAACAATATGTTGCAAAAGTGAGTTTCAGGACAATCTTACAATGAAAAAACAAAAGAAAAAAAAAAAGATCTCCAATCTTTAAAGGGACACTGAACCCAATTTTTTTTTCTTTCGTGATTCAGATAGAGCATGGAATTTTAAGCAACTTTCTAATTTACTCCTATTATCAAATTTTCTTTATTCTCTTGGTATCTTTTATTGAAATGCAAGAATGTAAGTTTAGATGCCAGACCATTTTTGGTGAACAACCTGGGTTGTTCTTGCTAATTGGTGGATAAATTCATCCACCAATAAAAAAGTGCTGTCCAGAGGCTGAACCATAGAAAAAGCTTAGATGCCTTCTTTTTCAAATAAAGATTGCAAGAGAACAAAGAAAAAAATGGAGTGAATTAGAAAGTTGCTTAAAGGGACAGTAAACCTTAAAAATAATGTTATATAATTCTGCACATAGTGCAGAATTATATAACATTATTTAAGTGCTATAGTTCTAAAAGCCTTTTTTACCTTTTAATATGTAAAAATTATGGCACTTTTACAGACCCGCTCTCTGCTGAGCGGGTCTGTAATATTTAGTCAGCGCATCGGGCCAGCTGTATAGTCACAGCCCGGCCCGACCGCGCCATAGCACTAAGTGCAGCTCGCTCCTGTCACAGGAGCGAGCTGCACTTAGTCTTATAAGTCACAGGAGCAAGCTGCACTTAGTCTTATGGCGCGGTCGGGCCGGGCTGTGACTATACAGCTGGCCCGATGCGCTGACTAAATATTACAGACCCGCTCAGCAGAGAGCGGGTCTGTAAAAGCGCCATAATTTTTACATATTAAAAGGTAAAAAAGGCTTTTAGAACTATAGCACTTAAATAATGTTATATAATTCTGCACTATATGCAGAATTATATAACATTATTTTTAAGGTTTACTGTCCCTTTAAAATTGCATGTTCTATCTGAATCACAAAAGAAAACAAATTGGGTTCAGTGTCCCTTTAACAGGTTTTAAATGAAATGAAATATTAGTTTTATATATGCATAACATACCGTATATCAGCTACTGAGCACTACATGCAAAAAAGCAGTGTGAAGTTGGCACCCCATGCAATTACATTGTGAATACAAATATACCATTAGTTTGTGCTATGTTTGTGCTGATTTGTGCTGCAAAAACAAAAGTTTGTGCAGGTTTTGTTTTAGAGATCTTGCACTTTATATTTTAGCCCATGTGACCTTATCTCCGCCCACTTTCCACCCATATAATAAAATCATAAAAAACAATACACTATTCTTTAGTGCTATGTTTGTGTTGCTTTGTGCCGTAAAAACCTAATGTTTGTGCCAGTTTCATTTCAAAGATATTGCACTTTATATTTCAGCCCATGTGACCTCATCTCTGCCCACCCCATGTAATTAAACCCTGAAAAAAATATACCATTTGTTGGTGCTACATTTGTGCTGATTAGTGCTGCAAAAATGAACATTTGTGCTGGTTTCGTTTCTGAGATATTGCACTTTATATTTTAGCCCATGTGACCTTATCTCCGCCCACTTTCCACCCCATGTAATTAAATCATGAAAAAATATATACTAATTTGTGCTGCAAAAACAAACGTTTGTGCCAGTTTTGTTTCATAGAAATTGCACTTTATATTTCAGCCCATGTGACCTCATCTCCGCCCACTTTCCACTACATGTAATTAAATCGTTAAAAAAATACATACTCCATTTGTTGGAAAGTGGGCGGAGATGAGGTCAAATGTGCTGAAATACAAAGTGCAATATCTCAAACGAAACCGGCACAAATGTTAATTTTTGCAGCACAAATCATCAATAACATAGCACTAACAAAAGGCATTTTTTTCTTTCTTGAATTAATTAGATAGCGTGGAAAGTGGGCGGAGATTGAGGTCACATGGGCTAAAATATAATGTGCAATATCTTAGAAATGAAACCAGCACTAACGTTCGTTTTTGTAGCACAAAAAGCACAAATTGTTTTTCATGATTTAATTATGTGGAGTTAAAAGTGAGCAGAGATTAAGTCACATGAGCTGAAATATAAAGTGCAATTTCTCTGAAACAAAACTAGCACAAATGTTTTTGCAGCACAAATGTAGTATTAACGAATGGTGTATTGTTTTCCACTATTTAATTACATAGGGTGGGCAGAGATTAGGTCACATGAGCTGAAAAACAAAACCGGCACACGTGTTCATTGTTGCAGCACAAATCAGCACAAACGTAGCACTAACAAATGGTATTTTTTTCTCTCATGATTTAATTACATGGGGTGGAAAGTGGGCGGAGATGAGGTCACATGGGCTGAAATATAAAGTGCAATATCTCAAACGAAACAAGCACAAAACATAATTTATGCTTACCTGATAAATTTATTTCTCTTGTAGTGTATTCAGTCCACGGGTCATCCATTACTTATGGGATATATTCTCCGTCCCAACAGGAAGTTGCAAGAGGATCACCCAAGCAGAGCTGCTATATAGCTCCTCCCCTCACATGTCATATCCAGTCATTCGACCGAAACAAGACGAGAAAGGAGAAACTATAAGGTGCAGTGGTGACTGGAGTTATAATTTTAAAATTTAGAACCTGCCTTAAAAAGACAGGGCGGGCCGTGGACTGAACAAGAACACTACAAGAGAAATAAATTTATCAGGTAAGCATAAATTATGTTTTCTCTTGTTAAGTGTGTTCAGTCCACGGGTCATCCATTACTTATGGGATACCAATACCAAAGCTAAGTACACGGATGATGGGAGGGACAAGGCAGGAACATTAAACAGAAGGAACCACTGCCTGTAGAACCTTTCTCCCAAAACCAGCCTCCGAAGAAGCAAAAGTGTCAAATTTGTAAAATTTGGAAAAAGTATGAAGTGAAGACCAAGTTGCAGCCTTGCAAATCTGTTCAACAGAGGCCTCATTCTTAAAGGCCCAGGTGGAAGCCACAGCTCTAGTGGAATGAGCTGTAATTCTTTCAGGAGGCTGCTGTCCAGCAGTCTCATAGGCTAAACGTATTATGCTACGAAGCCAAAAAGAGAGAGAGGTAGCCGAAGCCTTTTGACCTCTCCTCTGTCGAGAGTAAACGACAAACAGAGAAGAAGTTTGTCTAAAATCTTTAGTTGCCTGTAAGTAGAACTTCAGAGCATGGACCACGTCTAGATTATGCAAAAGACGTTCCTTCTTTGAAGAAGGATTAGGACATAATGATGGAACAACAATCTCTTGATTGATATTCCTGTTAGAAACAACCTTAGGTAAAAACCCAGGTTTAGTATGCAGTACTACCTTAACTGAATGAAAGATCAGATAAGGAGAATCACAATGTAAGGCAGATAACTCAGAGACTCTTCGAGCCGAGGAAATAGCCATCAAAAACAAAACTTTCCAAGATAAAAGCTTAATATCAATGGAATGAAGGGGTTCAAACGGAACACCCTGAAGAACTTTAAGAACCAAGTTTAAGCTCCATGGAGGAGCAACAGCTTTAAACACAGGCTTAATTCTAGCCAAAGCCTGACAAAAGGCCTGGACGTCTGGATTCTCTGCCAGACGTTTGTGCAAAAGAATAGACAGAGCTGAAATCTGTCCCTTTAGCGAACTAGCGGATAAACCCTTTTCTAAACCCTCTTGTAGAAAAGACAATATCCTAGGAATCCTAACCTTACTCCATGAGTAACTCTTGGATTCGCACCAATATAAATATTTACGCCATATCTTATGGTAAATTTTTCTGGTCACAGGTTTCCGAGCCTGTATTAATATATCAATAACCGAATCCGAAAACCCACGCTTTGATAGAATCAAGCGTTCAATTTCCAGGCAGTCAGCCTCAGAGAAATTAGGTTTGGATGGTTGAAAGGACCCTGAATTAGAAGGTCCTGCCTCAGAGGAAGAGACCATGGTGGACAGGACGACATGTCCACTAGGTCTGCATACCAGGTCCTGCGTGGCCACGCAGGCGCTATCAGAATTACCGATGCCCTCTCCTGTTTGATCCTGGCAATCAGTCGAGGTAGCAACGGAAATGGTGGAAACACATAAGCTATGTTGAAAACCCAAGGGGCTGCTAATGCATCTACCAGCACCGCTCCCGGGTCCCTGGACCTGGATCCGTAACAAGGAAGCATCGCGTTCTGGCGAGATGCCATGAGATCCAGATCCGGTTTGCCCCAACGACGAATCAGTTGAGCAAATACCTCCGGGTGAAGTTCCCACTCTCCCGGATGAAAAGTCTGGCGACTTAGGAAATCCGCCTCCCAGTTCTCTACGCCTGGGATGTAAATCGCTGACAGGTGGCAAGAGTGAGACTCTGCCCAGCGAATTATCTTCAAGACTTCCAACATCGCTAGGGAACTCCTGGTTCCCCCTTGATGATTGATGTAAGCCACAGTCGTGATATTGTCCGACTGAAATCTGATGAACCTCAGTTTTGCTAACTGAGGCCAAGCTAGAAGAGCATTGAATATTGCTCTTAATTCTAGAATGTTTATTGGAAGGAGTTTCTCCTCCTGAGTCCACGATCCCTAAGCCTTCAGGGAATTCCAGACTGCTCCCCAGCCTAGAAGGCTGGCATCCGTTGTTACAATCGTCCAATCTGGTCTGCGAAAGGTCATTCCTTTGGACAGATGAACCGGTGACAACCACCAGAGAAGAGAATCTCTGGTCTCCTGGTCCAGATTTAGCAAAGGGGACAGATCTGAGTAATCCCCGTTCCATTGACTGAGCATGCATAGTTGCAGCGGTCTGAGATGCAGGCGCGCAAATGGCACTATGTCCATTGCCGCGACCATTAAGCCGATTACCTCCATGCACTGAGCTACTGATGGGCTTGGAACGGAATGAAGGACACGGCAAGCATTGAGAATCTTTGATAACCTGGACTCCGTCAGGTAAATCTTCATCTCTACAGAATCTATAAGAGTCCCTAGAAAAGGAACCCTTGTGAGTGGTAACAGAGAACTCTTTTCCACGTTCACTTTCCACCCATGCGACCTCAGAAATGCTAGAACTATCTCTGTATGAGACTTTGCATTCTGAAAACTTGACGCTTGTATCAGAATGTCGTCTAGGTACGGAGCCACCGCTATGCCTCGTGGTCTTAGTACCGCCAGAAGTGAGCCCAGAACCTTCGTAAAAATTCTCAGGGCCGTGGCTAACCCGAAGGGAAGAGCCACAAACTGGTAATGCCTGTCTAGAAAGGCAAACCTTAGGTACCGATAATGATCTTTGTGAATCGGTATGTGAAGGTAAGCATCCTTTAAGTCCACTGTGGTCATGTATTGACCCTCTTGGATCATGGGTAGGATGGTTCGAATGGTTTCCATCTTGAACGATGGTACCCTTAGGAATTTGTTTAAGATCTTTAAGTCCAAGATTGGTCTGAAGGTTCCCTCTTTTTTGGGAACCACAAATAGATTTGAGTAAAATCCTTGTCCCTGTTCCGATCGCGGAACTGAGTGGATCACTCCCATGATTAAGAGGTCTTGTACACATTGTAGAAATGCCTCTCTCTTTACTAGGTTTGTTGATAACCTCGATAGATGGAACCTCCCTTGTGGAGGAGAGGTTTTGAAATCCAGAAGGTATCCCTGAGATATAATCTTCAACGTCCAGGGATCCTGCACATCTCTTGCCCAAGCCTGGGCGAAGAGAGAAAGTCTGCCCCCCACTAAATCCGTCTCCGGATAGGGGGCCCTGTCTTCATGCTGTCTTAGGGGCGGGAGTAGGCTTTCTGGCCTGCTTGCCCTTGTTCCATGACTGGTTGCCTTTCCAACCCTGTCTGTAACGAGCAGTAGTTCCTTCCTGTTTTGGAGGGGAGGAAGTTGATGCTGCTCCTGCCTTGAAGTTACGAAAGGCACGAAAATTAGACTGTTTGGCCTTTGGTTTGGCCCTGTCCTGAGGAAGGGCGTGGCCCTTACCTCCCGTAATGTCAGCAATAATTTCCTTCAAGCCGGGCCCGAATAAAGTCTGCCCTTTGAAAGGAATGTTAAGTTGCTTAGATTTGGAAGTTACATCCGCTGACAACGATTTAAGCCAGAGCGCTCTGCGCGCCTGTATGGCGAATCCGGAATTTTTAGCCGTAAGTTTGGTTAGATGTACTACGGCATCTGAAACAAACGCATTAGCTTGCTTAAGGGTTCTAACTTTGCTCAAAGCCTCATCCAATGGCGCTGTGCGAATCGCCTCTTCCAGAGACTCAAACCAGAATGCAGCTGCAGCCGTGACAGGCGCAATGCATGCAAGAGGCTGCAATATAAAACCCTGTTGAACAAACATTTTCTTAAGATAACCCTCTAATTTTTTATCCATTGGATCTGAGAAAGCACAGCTATCCTCCACCGGGATAGTGGTACGCTTGGCTAAAGTAGAAACTGCTCCCTCCACCTTAGGGACCGTCTGCCATAAGTCTCGTGTGGTGGCGTCTATAGGAAACATTTTTCTAAATATCGGGGGAGGGAAAAAAGGCACACCGGGTCTATCCCACTCCTTACTAATAATTTCTGTAAGTCTTTTTGGTATAGGAAAGACGTCAGTACACACCGGTACCGCATAGTATCTATCCAACCTACACATTTTCTCTGGAATTGCCACCGTGTCGCAATCATTCAGAGCCGCTAATACCTCCCCTAGTAACACACGGAGGTTCTCAAGCTTAAATTTAAAATTTGAAATTTCTGAATCCGGTCTCCCCGGATCAGAACCGTCACCGACAGAATGAAGCTCACCGTCCTCATGTTCTGAAAATTGTGACGCAGTATCAGACATGGCTCTCGTGTCATCAGCGCGCTCTGTCCTTAACCCAGAGCTATCGCGCTTGCCCCTTAATTCGGGCATATTATATAATACTTCTTTCATAACATTAGCCATATCATGTAAAGTGATTTGTAAGGGCCTAGATGTACTTGGCGTCTCAATCCTACGCATCTCCCGAGCGGGAAACGCAGGTACTGACACGTGAGGAGAGTTAGGCGGCATAACTTCCCCCTCGTTGTCTGGTGATAGTTTCTCTATCGGTACAGATTGACTTTTATTCAAAGCAATATCAATACAATTGGTACACATCGTTCTATTGGGCTCCACATTGGCTTTTGAACATGATGAACAAACAGTTTCCTCTGAATCAGACATGTTTAAACAGACTTAGCAATGAAACTAGCAAGCTTGGAAATCACTTTCAATAAGTTTACAAGCAATATAAAAAACGCTGCAGCGCTTCAAAAATACAGATATAATTAAACAATTCTTAACAAGAAGTGTATTATTAGCAGAGGATTGCACCCATTAGCAAAAACATAATTTATGCTTACCTGATAAATTCCTTTCTTCTGTAGTGTGATCAGTCCACGGGTCATCATTACTTCTGGGATATTACTCCTCCCCAACAGGAAGTGCAAGAGGATTCACCCAGCAGAGCTGCATATAGCTCCTCCCCTCTACGTCACTCCCAGTCATTCGACCAAGGACCAACGAGAAAGGAAAAGCCAAGGGTGAAGTGGTGACTGGAGTATAAATTAAAAAATATTTACCTGCCTTAAAAACAGGGCGGGCCGTGGACTGATCACACTACAGAAGAAAGGAATTTATCAGGTAAGCATAAATTATGTTTTCTTCTGTTAAGTGTGATCAGTCCACGGGTCATCATTACTTCTGGGATACCAATACCAAAGCAAAAGTACACGGATGACGGGAGGGATAGGCAGGCTCTTTATACAGAAGGAACCACTGCCTGAAGAACCTTTCTCCCAAAAATAGCCTCCGATGAAGCAAAAGTGTCAAATTTGTAAAATTTGGAAAAAGTATGAAGCGAAGACCAAGTTGCAGCCTTGCAAATCTGTTCAACAGAGGCTTCATTCTTGAAGGCCCAAGTGGAAGCCACAGCTCTAGTAGAATGAGCTGTAATTCTTTCAGGAGGCTGCTGTCCAGCAGACTCATAAGCTAAACGAATTATGCTACGAAGCCAAAAAGAAAGAGAGGTAGCGGAAGCTTTTTGACCTCTCCTCTGCCCAGAGTAAATGACAAACAGAGAAGACGTTTGTCGAAATTCCTTAGTTGCCTGTAAGTAAAATTTTAGAGCACGGACTACATCCAGGTTGTGCAGTAGACGTTCCTTCTTTGAAGAAGGATTTGGGCATAAAGAAGGAACAACAATCTCTTGATTGATATTCCTGTTAGTAACTACCTTAGGTAAGAACCCAGGTTTAGTACGCAGGACTACCTTATCCGAATGAAAAATCAAATAAGGAGAATCACAATGTAAGGCTGATAATTCAGAGACTCTTCGAGCCGAGGAAATAGCCATTAAAAATAGAACCTTCCAAGATAACAACTTTATATCAATGGAATGAAGGGGTTCAAACGGAACGCCCTGTAAAACATTAAGAACAAGGTTTAAACTCCATGGTGGAGCAACAGTTTTAAACACAGGCTTAATCCTGGCCAAAGCCTGACAAAAAGCCTGGACGTCAGGAACTTCTGACAGACGTTTGTGTAACAGAATGGACAGAGCTGAGATCTGTCCCTTTAATGAACTAGCAGATAAACCCTTTTCTAAACCTTCTTGTAGAAAAGACAATATCCTAGGAATCCTAACCTTACTCCAAGAGTAACCTTTGGATTCACACCAATATAGGTATTTACGCCATATCTTATGGTAAATCTTTCTGGTAACAGGTTTCCTAGCCTGTATTAAGGTATCAATAACTGACTCAGAAAACCCACGTCTTGATAAAATCAAGCGTTCAATTTCCAAGCAGTCAGCTTCAGAGAAGTTAGATTTTGATGTTTGAAGGGACGCTGTATCAGAAGGTCCTGTTTCAGAGGTAGAGACCAAGGTGGACAGGATGACATGTCCACCAGGTCTGCATACCAAGTCCTGCGTGGCCACGCAGGTGCTATTAGAATCACTGATGCTCTCTCTTGTTTGATTCTGGAAATCAATCGAGGAAGCAACGGGAAGGGTGGAAACACGTAAGCCATCCTGAAGTCCCAAGGTGCTGTCAGAGCATCTATCAGGACTGCTCCTGGATCCCTGGATCTGGACCCGTAACGAGGAAGCTTGGCGTTCTGTCGAGACGCCATGAGATCTATCTCTGGTTTGCCCCAACGTCGAAGTATTTGGGCAAAGACCTCCGGATGAAGTTCCCACTCCCCCGGAAGAAAAGTCTGACGACTTAAGAAATCCGCCTCCCAGTTCTCCACTCCCGGGATGTGGATTGCTGACAGGTGGCAAGAGTGAGACTCTGCCCAGCGAATTATCTTTGATACTTCCATCATAGCTAGGGAGCTTCTTGTCCCTCCCTGATAGTTGATGTAAGCTACAGTCGTGATGTTGTCCGACTGAAACCTGATGAACCCCCGAGTTGTCAACTGGGGCCAGGCCAGGAGGGCATTGAGAACTGCTCTCAATTCCAGAATGTTTATTGGCAGGAGACTCTCCTCCTGACTCCATTGTCCCTGAGCCTTCAGAGAATTCCAGACGGCACCCCAACCTAGAAGGCTGGCGTCTGTTGTTACAATTGTCCAGTCTGGTCTGCTGAATGGCATCCCCCTGGACAGATGTGGCCGAGAAAGCCACCATAGAAGAGAATTTCTGGTCTCTTGATCCAGATTCAGAGAAGGGGATAAGTCTGAGTAATCCCCATTCCACTGACTTAGCATGCACAGTTGCAGTGGTCTGAGGTGTAAGCGTGCAAAGGGTACTATGTCCATTGCCGCTACCATTAAGCCGATTACCTCCATGCATTGAGCCACTGACGGCTGTTGAATGGAATGAAGGGTGCGGCAAGCACTTTGAAGTCTTGTTAGCCTGTCCTCTGTCAGGTAAATCTTCATTTCTACAGAATCTATAAGAGTCCCCAGGAAGGGAACTCTTGTGAGTGGAACGAGTGAACTTTTCTTTTCGTTCACCTTCCATCCATGTGACCTTAGAAATGCCAGCACTAACTCTGTATGAGACTTGGCAGTTTGAAAGCTTGAAGCTTGTATCAGAATGTCGTCTAGGTATGGAGCTACCGAGATTCCCCGCGGTCTTAGTACCGCCAGAAGAGCACCCAGAACCTTTGTGAAGATTCTTGGAGCTGTAGCCAATCCGAATGGAAGAGCCACAAACTGGTAATGCCTGTCTAGGAAGGCAAACCTTAGGTACCGATAATGATCTTTGTGAATCGGTATGTGAAGGTAAGCATCTTTTAAATCTACAGTGGTCATGTACTGACCCTCTTGGATCATAGGTAAAATTGTCCGAATAGTCTCCATCTTGAACGATGGAACTCTTAGGAATTTGTTTAGGATCTTTAAGTCCAGGATTGGTCTGAAAGTTCCCTCTTTTTTGGGAACCACAAACAGAGTAAAACCCCTGTCCCTGTTCCGATCGTGGAACTGGATGGATTACTCCCATTAACAAGAGCTCTTGTACGCAGCGTAGAAACGCCTCTTTCTTTGTCTGGATTGTTGACAATCTTGACAGATGAAATCTCTCTCTTGGAGGAGAGTATTTGAAGTCCAGAAGGTATCCCTGAGATATTATCTCTAGCGCCCAGGGATCCTGAACATCTCTTGCCCAAGCCTGGGCGAAGAGAGAAAGTCTGCCCCCCACTAGATCCTATCCCGGATCGGGGGCCCTCAATTCATGCTGTTTTAGGGGCAGCAGCAGGTTTCCTAGTCTGCTTGCCCTTGTTCCAGGACTGGTTAGGTTTCCAGCCTTGTCTGTAGCGAGCAACAGCTCCTTCCTGTTTTGGTGCAGAGGAAGTTGATGCTGCTCCTGCTTTGAAATTACGAAAGGAACGAAAATTAGACTGTCTAGTCTTGGCTTTGGCTTTGTCCTGAGGCAGGGCATGGCCTTTACCTCCTGTAATGTCAGCGATAATCTCTTTCAACCCGGGCCCGAATAAGGTCTGCCCTTTGAAAGGTATATTAAGCAATTTAGACTTAGAAGTAACATCAGCTGACCAGGATTTTAGCCACAGCGCCCTGCGTGCCTGAATGGCGAATCCTGAATTCTTCGCCGTAAGTTTAGTAAGATGTACTACGGCCTCCGAAATGAATGAATTAGCTAGTTTAAGGACTCTAAGCCTGTCCGTAATGTCGTCCAGAGTAGCTGAACCAATGTTCTCTTCCAGAGACTCAATCCAGAATGCCGCTGCAGCCGTGATCGGCGCAATGCATGCAAGGGGTTGCAATATAAAACCTTGTTGAACAAACATTTTCTTAAGGTAACCCTCTAACTTTTTATCCATTGGATCTGAAAAAGCACAGCTATCCTCCACCGGGATAGTGGTACGCTTAGCTAAGGTAGAAACTGCTCCCTCCACCTTAGGGACCGTTTGCCATAAGTCCCTTGTGGTGGCGTCTATTGGAAACATTTTTCTAAATATCGGAGGGGGTGAGAACGGCACACCGGGTCTATCCCACTCCTTAGTAACAATTTCAGTAAGTCTCTTAGGTATAGGAAAAACCTCAGTACTCGTCGGTACTGCAAAATATTTATCCAACCTACACATTTTCTCTGGTATTGCAACTGTGTTACAATCATTCAGAGCCGCTAACACCTCCCCTAGTAATACACGGAGGTTTTCCAGTTTAAATTTAAAATTTGAAATATCTGAATCCAGTCTGTTTGGATCAGAACCGTCACCCACAGAATGAAGTTCTCCGTCCTCATGTTCTGCCACCTGTGACGCAGTGTCTGACATGGCCCTAATATTATCAGCGCACTCTGTTCTCACCCCAGAGTGATCACGCTTACCTCTTAGTTCTGGTAATTTAGCCAAAACCTCAGTCATAACAGTAGCCATATCCTGTAATGTGATTTGTAATGGCCGCCCAGATGTACTCGGCGCTACAATATCACGCACCTCCCTCTGAGCGGGAGATGTAGGTACTGACACGTGAGGCGAGTTAGTCGGCATAACTCTCCCCTCGTTGTTTGGTGAAATTTGTTCAATTTGTACAGATTGACTTTTATTTAAAGTAGCATCAATACAGTTAGTACATAAATTTCTATTGGGCTCCACTTTGGCATTGCAACAAATGACACAGGTATCATCCTCTGAATCAGACATGTTTAACACACTAGCAAATAAACTTGCAACTTGGAAATACAATTCAATTAGAATAATATTAAAACGTACTGTGCCTTTAAGAAGCACAGAAGATCTATGACAGTTGAAAATTAATAAATTGAAACAGTTATAGCCTCAATCCTTGTAAACAACACAACTTTAGCAAAGGTTTAATCCCATTAGCAAAGATAACAAATTCTGAAAGCAGGAAACAATTACAGAATAAACGTTTTTTATCTCAGTCAAACTATAATTCTCACAGCTCTGCTGAGAGAAATTACCTCCCTCAAAATAAGTTTTGAAGACCCCTGAGCTCTGTAGAGATGAACCGGATCATGCAGGGAATACAATGAGTTGCTGACTGAAATATTTGATGCGTAGTAAAAGCGCCAAAAAACGGCCCCTCCCCCTCACACACAGCAGTGAGGGAGAACAGAAACTGTCAGAAAACAGATTAAGCAACTGCCAAGTGGAAAAATAGTGCCCAAACATTTATTCACTCAGTACCTCAGCAAATGAAAACGATTTTACATTCCAGCAAAAACGTTAAACATAATCTCTAGTTATTAAACAGCTTTATGTATTTCTTACAGTGTAATTCTAGTGAAGTACCATTCCCCAGAATACTGAAGTGTAAAGTATACATACATGACATTATATCGGTATGGCAGGATTTTCTCATCAATTCCATTGTCAGAAAATAAAAACTGCTACATACCTCTATGCAGATTCATCTGCCCGCTGTCCCCTGATCTGAAGTTTACCTCTCCTCAGATGGCCGAGAAACAGCAATATGATCTTAACTACTCCGGCTAAAATCATAACAAAAACTCTGGTAGATTCTTCTTCAAACTCTGCCAGAGAGATAATAACACACTCCGGTGCTATTTTAAAATAACAAACTTTTGATTGAAGATATAAAACTAAGTATAATCACCATAGTCCTCTCACACATCCTATCTAGTCGTTGGGTGCAAGAGAATGACTGGGAGTGACGTAGAGGGGAGGAGCTATATGCAGCTCTGCTGGGTGAATCCTCTTGCACTTCCTGTTGGGGAGGAGTAATATCCCAGAAGTAATGATGACCCGTGGACTGATCACACTTAACAGAAGAAAGGATGATTAACCCCTCAATACCCAAAACGGATAAAACGGATATCAATTAAGATTTAACGCTTTTAATCACAGTCAAGCACACTGTCACAGATCTGCTGTGACTGATTACCTCCCTCAAAAATGAATTTTGCAGACCCCTGAGCTCTCTAGAGACGTCCTGGATCAAGGAGGAAGAAGCAGGAAGACTGTGCTAGAATTTTAACTGCGCAACAAGGCGCTAAAACAAGGTCCCTCCCACTCCTATTACAACAGTGGGAGCCCTGATATAACGGTTTCCATGCAGAAAATATATGTTAGCCATGTGGAAAAAAATCATGCCCAAAGAGATTTATCACCAAAGTACCTCACAAAAACGAATAACATGCCAGTAAACGTTTTATTAAAAAACAACATTTTCCAATGTCATGCAAAGTTATCACTAAGCCTGCTACCAGTCGCTACCACTGCAGATAAGGCTTAAGTATTATTTCAGTTTTAACAGTATTTTCTCAGTCAAATTCTAGTCCCTAGAAAATAACTCGACTGCGCATACATTTATCAGCCTGATACCAGTTGCCACTACTGCATTTAAGGCTGTACTTACATCATACGGTAACAGCAGTATTTTCTTAGTCAATTCCATTCCCAGAAAATAATGTACTGCACATACCTCATTTGCGGAGGACCCCGCATGCTATTCCCAGTTTCTGAAGTTACCCCACTCCTCAGAATGTCGAGAACAGCCAGTGGATCTTAGTTACGCCTGCTAAGATCATAGAAAAAAACGCAGGCAGTTTCTTCTTCCAAATACTGCCTGAGATAGAAAAACAGCACACTCCGGTGCCATTTAAAATAACAAACTTTTGATTGAAGAATAGTTAAGTAAAAACTCCAGCTCCTCTCGCGACCTCCTTCTTTGTTGAGGGTTGCAAGAGAATGACTGGGTATGACATGTGAGGGGAGGAGCTATATAGCAGCTCTGCTTGGGTGATCCTCTTGCAACTTCCTGTTGGGAAGGAGAATATATCCCATAAGTAATGGATGACCCGTGGACTGAACACACTTAACAAGAGAAAACATAATTTATGCTTACCTGATAAATTCCTTTCTTCTGTAGTGTGATCAGTCCACGGGTCATCATTACTTGTGGGATATTAACTGCTCCCCTACAGGAAGTGCAAGAGGATTCACCCAGCAGAGTTGCTATATAGCTCCTCCCCTCTACGTCACCTCCAGTCATTTGACCAAGGACCAACGAGAAAGGAGAAGCCAAGGGTGTAGTGGTGACTGGAGTATAATTTAAAAAATATTTACCTGCCTTAAAAAACAGGGCGGGCCGTGGACTGATCACACTACAGAAGAAAGGAATTTATCAGGTAAGCATAAATTATGTTTTCTTCTGTTAAGTGTGATCAGTCCACGGGTCATCATTACTTGTGGGATACCAATACCAAAGCAAAAGTACACGGATGACGGGAGGGATAGGCAGGCTCTTTATACAGAAGGAACCACTGCCTGAAGAACCTTTCTCCCAAAAATAGCCTCCGAGGAAGCAAAAGTGTCAAATTTGTAAAATTTGGAAAAAGTATGAAGCGAAGACCAAGTTGCAGCCTTGCAAATCTGTTCAACAGAGGCCTCATTCTTAAAGGCCCAAGTGGAAGCCACAGCTCTAGTGGAATGAGCTGTAATTCTTTCAGGAGGCTGCTGTCCAGCAGTCTCATAAGCTAAACGAATTATGCTACGAAGCCAAAAAGAGAGAGAGGTAGCAGAAGCTTTTTGACCTCTCCTCTGACCAGAGTAAACGACAAACAGGGAAGACGTTTGTCGAAAATCTTTAGTTGCCTGTAAATAAAATTTAAGGGCACGAACTACATCCAGATTGTGCAAAAGACGTTCCTTCCTCGAAGAAGGATTTGGGCACAAGGATGGAACAACAATCTCCTGATTGATATTCCTGTTAGTGACTACCTTAGGTAAGAACCCAGGCTTAGTACGCAGAACTACCTTATCCGAGTGAAAAATCAAATAAGGAGAATCACAATGTAAGGCTGATAACTCAGAGACTCTTCGAGCCGAGGAAATAGCCATTAAAAATAGAACTTTCCAAGATAACAACTTTATATCAATGGAATGAAGGGGTTCAAACGGAACACCCTGTAAAACGTTAAGAACAAGGTTTAAACTCCATGGTGGAGCCACAGCTTTAAACACAGGTTTAATCCTGGCCAAAGCCTGACAAAAAGCCTGAACGTCTGGAACTTCTGACAGACGCTTGTGTAACAGAATGGACAGAGCTGAGATCTGTCCCTTTAAGGAACTAGCGGATAACCCCTTTTCTAAACCTTCTTGTAGAAAAGACAATATCCTAGGAATCCTAACCTTACTCCAAGAGTAACCTTTGGATTCGCACCAATATAGGTATTTACGCCATATTTTATGGTAAATCTTTCTGGTAACAGGCTTCCTAGCCTGTATTAAGGTATCAATAACTGACTCAGAAAAACCACGCTTTGATAAGATCAAGCGTTCAATTTCCAAGCAGTCAGCTTCAGAGAAGTTAGATTTTGATGTTTGAAAGGACCCTGAATCAGAAGGTCCTGTTTCAGAGGTAACGACCAAGGTGGACAGAATGACATGTCCACCAGATCTGTATACCAAGTCCTGCGTGGCCATGCAGGGGCTATTAGAATCACTGATGCTTTCTCCTGTTTGATTCTGGCAATCAATCGAGGAAGCATCGGGAAAGGTGGAAACACATGAGCCATCCTGAAGGTCCATGGTGCTGTCAAGGCATCTATCAGGACCGCTCCCGGATCCCTGGATCTGGACCCGTAGCGCGGAAGCTTGGCGTTCTGTCGAGACGCCATGAGATCTATCTCTGGTTTGCCCCAACGTCGAAGTATTTGGGCAAAGACCTCTGGATGAAGTTCCCACTCCCCCGGATGAAAAGTCTGGCGACTTAAGAAATCCGCCTCCCAGTTCTCCACTCCCGGGATGTGGATTGCAGACAGGTGGCAAGAGTGAGACTCTGCCCAGCGAATTATCTTCGATACTTCCATCATTGCTAGGGAGCTTCTTGTCCCTCCCTGATGGTTGATATAAGCTACAGTCGTGATGTTGTCCGACTGGAACCTGATGAACCCCCGAGTTGCTAACTGGGGCCAAGCCAGAAGAGCATTGAGGACTGCTCTCAATTCCAGAATGTTTATTGGAAGAAGACTCTCCTCCTGATTCCATAGTCCCTGAGCCTTCAGAGAATTCCAGACAGCGCCCCAACCTAGTAGGCTGGCGTCTGTTGTTACAATTGACCAGTCTGGCCTGCTGAATGGCATTCCCCTGGACAGATGTGGCCGATAAAGCCACCATAGAAGAGAATTTCTGGTCTCTTGAATGGAATGAAGGACACGGCATGCACTTTGAAGTTTTGTTAACCTGTCCTCTGTCAGGTAAATCTTCATTTCTACAGAATCTATCAGAGTCCCCAGGAAGGGAACTCTTGTGAGTGGAAAGAGAGAACTTTTCTCTTCGTTCACTTTCCATCCATGCGACCTTAGAAATGCCAGTACTATCTCTGTATGAGATTTGGCAGTTTGAAAGCTTGAAGCTTGTATCAGTATGTCGTCTAAGTACGGAGCTACTGAAATTCCTCGCGGTCTTAGTACCGCCAGAAGAGTGCCCAGAACCTTTGTGAAGATTCTTGGAGCCGTAGCCAGTCCGAATGGAAGAGCTACAAACTGGTAATGCCTGTCTAAAAAGGCAAACCTTAGATACCGGAAATGACTTCTGTGAATCGGTATGTGAAGGTAAGCATCCTTTAAATCCACTGTGGTCAAGTACTGACCCTCTTGGATCATGGGCAAAATTGTTCGAATAGTTTCCATCTTGAACGATGGAACTCTTAGGAATTTGTTTAGGATCTTTAAATCCAAGATTGGCCTGAAGGTTCCCTCTTTTTTGGGAACTACAAACAGATTTGAGTAAAACCCTTGTCCTTGTTCCAACCGCGGAACTGGATGGATCACTCCCATTAATAAAAGATCTTGTACGCAGCGTAGAAACGCTTCCTTCTTTGTTAGGTTTGTCGACAACCTTGACAGATGAAATCTCCCTCTTGGGGGAGAGGATTTGAAGTCCAGAAGGTATCCCTGAGATATGATCTCTAACGCCCAGGGATCCTGAACATCTCTTGCCCAAGCCTGGGCGAAGAGGGAAAGTCTGCCCCCCACTAGATCCGGTCCCGGATCGGGGGCCCTCAATTCATGCTGTCTTAGGGGCAGCAGCAGGTTTTCTGGCCTGTTTGCCCCTGTTCCAGGACTGGTTAGGTTTCCAGCCTTGTCTGTAGCGAGCAACAGCTCCTTCCTGTTTTGGTGCAGAGGAAGTTGATGCTGCTCCTGCTTTGAAATTACGAAAGGAACGAAAATTGGACTGTCTAGCCTTGGCTTTGGCCTTGTCCTGAGGCAGGGCATGACCTTTACCTCCTGTAATGTCATCAATAATCTCTTTCAAGCCGGGCCCGAATAAGGTCTGCCCTTTGAAAGGAATATTAAGCAATTTAGATTTAGACGTAACATCAGCTGACCAGGATTTTAGCCACAGAGCTCTGCGTGCCTGAATGGCGAATCCTGAATTTTTAGCCGCAAGTTTAGTTAAATGTACTACGGCATCTGAAATAAATGAATTAGCTAACTTAAGGAATTTAAGTTTGTGTGTGATGTCATCTAGTGTGGATGATTGAAGTGTCTCTTCCAGAGACTCAAACCAAAATGCTGCTGCAGCCGTGACAGGCGCAATACATGCAAGAGGTTGCAATATAAACCCTTGTTGAACAAACATTTTCTTAAGGTAACCCTCTAATTTTTTATCCATTGGATCTGAAAAAGCACAGCTATCCTCCACTGGGATAGTGGTACGCTTAGCTAAAGTAGAAACTGCTCCCTCCACCTTAGGGACCATTTGCCATAAGTCCCGTGTGGCGGCGTCTATTGGAAACATTTTTCTGAATATAGGAGGGGGTGAGAAAGGCACACCGGGTCTATCCCACTCCTTAGTAACAATGTCAGTAAGTCTCTTAGGTATAGGAAAAACGTCAGTACTCGTCGGTACCGCAAAATATTTATCCAACCTACACATTTTTTCTGGGATTGCAACTGTGTTACAATCATTCAGAGCCGCTAATACCTCCCCTAGTAACACACGGAGGTTCTCAAGCTTAAATTTAAAATTTGAAATGTCTGAGTCCAGTTTATTTGGATCAGAACCGTCACCCACAGAATGAAGCTCTCCGTCTTCATGTTCTGCAAACTGTGACGCAGTATCAGACATGGCCCTTGCATTATCAGCGCACTCTGTTCTCATCCCAGAGTGATCACGTTTACCTCTTAGTTCTGGTAGTTTAGCCAAAACTTCAGTCATAACAGTAGCCATATCTTGTAATGTGATTTGTAATGGCCGCCCAGATGCACTCGGCGCTACAATATCACGCACCTCCTGAGCGGGAGATGCAGGTACTGACACGTGAGGCGAGTTAGTCGGCATAACTCTCCCCTCGTTGTTTGGTGAAATATGTTCAATTTGTACAGATTGACTATTTTTTAAAGTAGCATCAATACATTTAGTACATAAATTTCTATTGGGCTCCACTTTGGCATTAACACATATAGCACAGAGATATTCCTCTGAATCAGACATGTTTAACACACTAGCAAATAAACAGCAACTTGGAAATACTTTTCAAAGTAATTTACAAATAATATGAAAACGAACTGTGCCTTTAAGAAGCACAGAAAAATATTATAACAGATAAAATAATTAAGTTATAGCATCAATCTTTGTCAGAATATACAGTTTTAGCAAAGGATTGTTCCCCTCAGCAAATGATAACTAACCCAGGCAGCAGAAAAAAAAATACACAAATAAACGTTTTTTATATCACAGTCAATACAATCAGCACAGCTCTGCTGTATGATTACTTCCCTCAAAAAAGACTCTTGAGATCCCTGAACTCTGTAGAGATGAACCGGATCATGCAGGAAGAAAATGAACCTCTGACTGAGTTTTTCTGATGCATAGTGAAAGCACCAAAATGGCCCCTCCCCCACACACATAACAGTGAGAGGGATCAGTGAACTGCTCTAATTTAAATCAAAACTATTGCCAAGTGGAAAAAAAGTGCCCAAAACATTTTTTCACCCAGTACCTCAGAGAAAAAAACGTTTTTACATGCCAGCAAAAAAACATTTTACTTCAATAATTAATTGTCATTTAAAACCTATTGCAAGTCCCTGCAAAATAGGTTAAGTCTATGTATACAGTTTAAAAGCCAGAGAAGTACCATTTCCAAGAAAACTGAAGTGTAAAATATACATACATGACAGCCTGATATCAGCTACATCTACTGCATTTAAGGCTGAGTTTACATTATAACGGTATGGCAGGATTTTCTCATCAATTCCATGTCAGAAAATAATAAGCTGCTACATACCTCTTTGCAGATTAATCTGCCTGCTGTCCCCTGATCTGAAGTTTACCTCTCCTCAGATGGCCGAGAAACAGCAATATGATCTTAACTACTCCGGCTAAAATCATAGAAAAACTCAGGTAGATTCTTCTTCAAATTCTACCAGAGAAGGAATAACACACTCCGGTGCTATTATAAAATAACAAACTTTTGATTGAAGATATAAAAACTAAAAATATCACCATAGTCCTCTCACACATCCTATCTAGTCGTTGGGTGCAAGAGAATGACTGGAGGTGACGTAGAGGGGAGGAGCTATATAGCAACTCTGCTGGGTGAATCCTCTTGCACTTCCTGTAGGGGAGCAGTTAATATCCCACAAGTAATGATGACCCGTGGACTGATCACACTTAACAGAAGAAATGTTAATTTTTGCAGCACAAATTAGCACTAACGAATGGTATATTTTATTTTGTAATTTAATTAGATGGGGTGGAAAGTGGGCAAAGATTGAGGTCACATAGGCTAAACTATAATGTGCAATATCTCAGAAACTAAACCAGCACTAACGTTCGTTTTTGTAGCACAAATCAGCACTAACGTAGCACTAATGAATGGTATATTTGTATTTACAATTTAAGTACATGGGGTGCCTTAACTTCACACCGCTCATGCAAAACAGTGAATATAAAATAAATTATGTTCAAGTATTAAAACTCTCTATTTATTAACAAAATCTACATTGTTTTAAAATAAAGTGACATACCCACTGGAAAGCCTCTGGGTTATGTTTATTTTATCTCCGCTACACTAAAGGGACATTAAAGACTTTGAGATGGTAATATAAAATTATTAATTGCATATATAAAAAACTTTGCAATATACTTTCATTGTTTATTTTGTCCCCTTTTCCTGTAATTCCATTCTGACATTGTGAGCTTTTCAGTTCCTGTTAGAAATGGAAGTGCAGAACACTGTTAAATTCCACACAGCCATTGGCTGCACACTCTATTGACTTATTTATAACTGTTTGTAATTGGTCACAGCAGAGAAGGTAACCTAAGTTACAACATGGCAGCTCCCATTGCTTTATAGACACTAAAACTTTACACTTATTTTGTCAATATTTAAACAGCTAATGAAACTTTAAAAAATACATCTACATGTTATTCACAGACTAATCTTTTCTTTGAATGCATCATTCTATCTAGCATTTATTTAGTGTTTAATGGTCTTTAATCAGTTAGGAACATATATAAATGAGCCCCTGCACTACTGATCAAAGAATCATTATTTAGAATATTGCAAGGTTATGGGTTCTAAAGTCTTCAGAATGTCATAATTTTCAAATTACAGGAAACACAGACAAAACAAACAAAAATACATAACTTTTTTTTTTAACTACACTAATTTTTTTTGGCAGGAATTCAGATTTTATATTAAAGGGACAATAAAGATACAATTAAAAAAATATCATTCAGATACAGCATACAATTACCCCCCCCCCCCCCATTTTTTCCACCCAATTTTTTTCTCTCCCTCAAATCTGTTAACTCCTTTGTAAAAGAGTAAACCTAAGTTGGCTCATATGAGCTTAGGAGTGTGCACGTGTCTTTAGCAGTCTGACCAATTCTTCAAGGTAAACAAAAATAACCACAACTGTTAATAACTAGCACAAATAGCACCAGTACAATTGAAAAAAAAAAAGAAAAGAAAAAAAATTGTTGTTCAATAAATAAGTAATTAAACATATCTGACAGTTATCCTGGGTAATGTATATGTTGATCAGTCTGTTATGTAGCATTTATCTTTAAATATTTTTTATTATGTTTTTACAACATGAATACAACAAAAAGTAAACTGTTACAGAGAATAAATAATTCAAAGCCCCTCCAGATGGGGGTTAGTCGGTATGATAAGCTCATATTAGTATCTCTTAACATAACAAAAAAAGAAAATAAAAGGGAAGAATATAGCCCTAAAGTATCAAAAAGCAACCTGAGAAACACACGGGCAAAATAAGGTATAGATATAAAAAAAATAATAATAAAAAAATAGGGGAAGAAAAACAAACTTTATACCCACACCTATGTTATATATATCAATTTCATATATCTAACATCACAAAAAGTTTTAAGAATTGTTTTAGATAAGCTACCTGGCCCTTCTCGAGCCTTCACACAGCTGTTATTGTACACGTTTTCCCACATTCCCAACATCCAGGTCTAGCATCTTCATTGTATAGTGTGGTATTTGTGTTATTCAGGATGTTATGTAGTATTTAAAGGGACATTACAGCCCAAATTGGAATCCACATGGATGCATTTTACTTTTGAATAGAAGCATTTTTGTAATATACATGTATTAGCAAAAAATGCTTCTAATAAAAGCTATAGCTGTTTTAAATAAAGCACTTGCTCAGAGAGCCTGAGGTGCTAGTACCATCTGATAATGACTCAATTTGTTCATTGCTGACATGATAGAAGTCCAACTAGTGCTGTGAGCAGCTGTAGTATTTAAAATGCTGGTGCACTGAGAATATCTAGCTATGCTTTACATGCACGTGCAGAAAAAAATGTTGACACTAAAACAGTGATAACTTTTACTTAAAGGGCCAGTAAACCTAGCAAATAATGTTATATAATTCTACACATAGTGCAGAATTATATAACATTAGCTTAGCGCCAGGTTTCTAAAGCAAAGGGTTAGAGAGCTATTTAGCAAAGAAAACAGAACGCCGCTCCTGGCTCTACTGAGCGGGTCTGTTTTCATCTGCTAAGCACATCGCAGGCACGCTGTCTAGTCACAGCGCGCCCATTCGCGCTATTAAAATCAATGTAGCTCGCTCCCGCTCTGGTCTGGTAGCAGGAGCGAGCTACATAAAGTTTAAATAGCGCGAGGTTATACACCTATGTGCATTTCAATAATAACATTACTTATTTTTTAAAGTCATTTTTATTGAGGATTATGCTCAAAACGTTACAGACAAAAGTTACACTCACTTGAAGAAGACAGCAAAAATTACAAACTTACAGAGCATAATGTGTCAAGTAGCAAAATCTTATATATGCGAAGGCACAGAACATAGCACTTAGGTCTGTAAGGCAATTCCACAATATAAACAATCCTCTATTTTCTATCTCTGTGAACTAACTGAAGCCAATACACACACACACACACACACACACACAAAGGGTCACTTATAGACCCAAATAGGTACTGAACTGAAACCAATAGGTTCATATATATATATATATATATATATATACACAAATACATACACAAACATATATATATATATATATATACACACAAAGGGTCACTTATAGACCCACATAGGTACTGAACTGAAACCAATAGGTTTATATATATATATATATATATATATATATATATATATATATATATATATATACACATATAAACAGTATCTCACAAAAGTAAGTACACCCTCACATTTTTGTAAATATTTTATTATATCTTTTCATGTAACAACACTGAAGAAATGATACTTTGCTACAATGTAAAGTTGTGAGTGCACAGCCTGTATAACAGTGTAAATTTGCTGTCCCCTCAAAAAAACTCAACACGCAGTCATAAATGTCTAAACCGTTGGCAACAAAAGTGAGTACACCCCTAAGTGGAAATGTCCAAATTGGGCCCAAATTGTCAATATTTTGTGTGGCCACCATTATTTTCCAGCACTGCCTTAACCCTTTTGGTCATGGAGTTCACCAGAGATTGACAGGTTGACACTGGAGTCCTCTTCCACTCCTTCATGACGACATCACGGAGCTGGTGGATGTTAGAGACATTGCACTCCCCCACATTCTGTTTGAGGATGCCCCACCGATGCTCAATAGGGTTTAGGTCTGGAGACATGCTTGGCCAGTCTATCACCTTTACCCTCAGCTTCTTTAGCAAGGCAGTGGTTGTCTTGGAGGTACAGAGAAAGAAAAAGGCAGCACACATGGTCTTTCAAACACAGAAGTTGAAATTTATTCCAGGTTTGGAGTCGCTATACAAGCATACCAACACAGGAAGCGAAAAAAGGGCGTGTCCTTATGCGTTTCGTGCCGTGCGGCACTTAGTCATAGAATGACAGGTAAGTATGAACAAGGTAAGTTTATACCCCAACACCTCCAATCACAATTCAGGAAACAAAAAAATAGGAAAAAGTAAGTGAGGGGATACTAAAAAATATATGAGAAGATTACAAGGAGAATTAGATTGCACAGAAATGAAAGAAAATTTTATAAAAGACAGTGGATTGACAAAAGACATAAGAAATTTAATAAAAACCGTGACAAAGTAGAAGGGGCGGCAGAAAATGATGGCAGCTCTACTAAGAAAATGGATAAAGATAAGAACAAAAATAAGCAAAAAAAGAAAGACTATCGGTCAAATACATCTACGCCAAAGTCAGAACCAAAATCGATACTAAAATACAAATCTACTGACAAAAGAGTAAATTTCTCTTCTACAGAGCCAGAGACCTCAGAACCAAACTCTGAAACTTCAGATGATAGTGATGCAGAAGCATCCTCTTCTTCTTCTTCTCTTTCCCCCCAACCCTCTTTGTCGTTGCAGGTTTTGAAAGAAAAGAATTCCAGAGAAAAGGAACCGGACGTACGCCCTAAGATAAAGAGCAAGGATTTCCCTTTAGGGAAATAAAAAGGACAAGACGTGCAGGGAAAAGAAGACAAAAGAAGGACTAAAACTTGCAGTTCTCAATTTGTCTGACTTTACATTACATGATGACCATGTTAAAATCCTTTCTAAAGGCTTGGGCTTTGCACCCACACATTCATTTTCTGTCTTTTCTACTTTATTGGATGTAAACAAATTTGTTCGGAAGTTGGCCCTTAAAAGGTTTTTTTATGAGTCAGATAATGAGCTCTCTAATCAAAACCCAAGTATTCGTCAGGTTGAAATAGATAATGTACATCCTGTTTCCATTTTAGGTTTTGATGACATTGCCACCTTAGAAATTTTGAGAGATTTGGATCAAGGTGATGGGCGATTAGATGATGCTAATATTTTGAGGCCCAAGAAATCATCAGACTTTTACCCCATACAATCTAGGGCCTTACATATCAATTTGTTTCAGAAAAAGGTTGAACAAGAGATTTTAAAACTAAGTGCTGATGTAAAAACATCTAATAACAGGAACAAGTTTAACAATCTTTCTATTAAAGAAAGACAAGCCCTAAAACAGCTGGGGGATAACCACGACATTGTCATCAGGTCCTCGGACAAAGGTGGCAATGTTGTGGTTTTAAATAAAGTTGATTACTTCAACGAACCTAAGAGACAGTTGAGTGATGGTGTAACATATAGACAGTTGTCTTCTAACCGAACCAATATTTTCAGACGAAAACTTGAGAAGTTAGTAGATGAGGCGGTCAGTTTGGGTATTTTTGCACCCAATGAAAAAGATTTATTGATTCCTCTGCATCCTATCACACCCATCTTCCACCACCTACCTAAGACCCATAAGAGTATGGTCAACCCACCTGGCCGCCCAATTATATCTGGGATAGGCTCATTATTTGAGCCTTTGTCAGAGTTGGTTGACTCTATTCTACAAACCTTAGTACAGGGCCTGAGCAGCTATTTGAGGGACTCAGGACATCTTATCTCATTGTTGAGTAGTTTTGTATGTCTATGATTTTTTGAGATATATAAATTGTAATGACTTGAATCTAAGATTTACGGGAACAGTGAATAAACATGAGGTCCAATTTTTGGACCTCAGTCTATTAGGATCTGCTAATACCATCATGACAGATACTTTTCGTAAACCGTCAGCTGGTAACACAATTTTACACGCAAAATCATGTCATCCCAGACACTTCATTAAGGCAATACCTAAGAGCCAATATTTAAGACTAAGAAGGAATGCTTCTTCTGACCTTTTACTGATACAAGGCTATGATCCTGATCTATTAGCCAGTGCATTAAAAGAAGTGACAGACAAACCCTTAGACAGTGTTAAGAAGAAAGCTATCAGGGGGACAGGTAACTTTACCAGTGATTCTGCAATTTTTTCAACTGAATATTCATCACAATACAAAGATATTTGTAACATTATTAAGCGTAATCTCAATTTTTTAAAAGTTGATGATATACTTTCAAATTATGTGGAACATGTGAAATTTGTATCTAGGAAAGCACCTACCCTGGGCAATAAACTTGCCCCAAGTATGGTCAGTTCCACTGACACTAAAAGTCAAAGGACATGGCTTAGTAAAAAAAGAACCTTTCAATGTCTAGCCTTCAATTGTGGTACCTGTGAAATTGTCTCAAGGGGTGACACGTTCAGCAGCTTGCACTCAGGTAGTGTGTACAAAATAGATCATTATGCTAACTGTGCTTCCACTTTTGTGGTTTACCTTTTGGAGTGCAATTTTTGCAAGATCCAATATGTAGGTCAAACCACACGTTTTTTAAGAATAAGAGTAGGAGAGCATAAGAGGGACGTTAAGAATTATTCAAAGGATTCGTCCATAGCAAGGCATTTCAATGGTTATCATCTCACGCATTTACCTAATTTTAATGTGAAAGTAATTGATATTGTAACTCGGCCACCTAGAGGTGGCGACAAATATAAAATTCTTAGAAAAAAGGAGTCATTTTGGATTTTGACACTCAATACCAGAGAACCTTATGGTTTAAATAAAGAATGGGACATTAGTCTCTTTATTGAGTGATACAAATACAATTTGGGCTTCTTTTTGAAACTTGTGCTGTTAAGAATTTATATACACACTATGAATGGTGAAAAATTGGTTTCACTCCCTTTGGGTGTGTACTTGTTTGGCATTAAAGATGTCGATATATAAAACTACAATTCCCCTTTTTGGGAACGTTCCCATTTTGGGAATACTGTTTCCTAGATTGTGAATTGATATTGCGTTATCATATATCATGCATGTTTCTCTAAAATTGTATCATCAGTTTAGAAGGGCCTTTTTACATCCTATGATCCCTTATTCTCTGTTCAGGTATTCAATTGGCTAATAACTTTTTTAATGTTATAAATTCACAAGGATCCACTTTTTTGTAAAATGCTTTATTATGGAATATTGTTATGGTATTAGAAGAAGTAGAATGTATGCTCATATTCTGCAGTCTCACGTGTTAATATAGAAAGTTACTAATTTTTAGATGTTATCCATGTATTTAGTTTCTCTCTCATGCAAATGAAATAGAATAAGAGAACAAAAATGCAGTTTATTTGAGCATACTTTAGTTCATTTGGGGCATATATATGTGAGCAATGTCACTTTCCGCTTAACCGTGTGTATCTTTTGCCAATCCACTGTCTTTTATACATTTTGATTTAATTGCTGTGCAAACTAATTCTCCTTGTAATCTTCTCATATATATTTTTAGTATCCCCTCACTTACCTTTTCCTATTTTTTGTTTCCTGAATTTTGATTGGAGGTGTTGGGGTATAAACTTACCTTGTTCATACTTACCTGTCATCCTATGACTAAGTGCCGCACGGCACGAAACGCGTAAGGACACGCCCCCTTTTTTCTTCCTGTGTTGGTATGTTTGTATAGCGACACCAAACCTGGAATAAATTTCGACTTCTGTGTTTGAAAGACCAAGTGTGCTGCCTTTTTCTTTCTCTGTGATTTACCGGATCGACTCTTCCTTCCATATGGTGAGCACCTCTTGAGATCAGCTGCCTTTTGAAGTTTGTCTGTCGTTTTGTTTGGTTGTTCGCCGCTGTTCCTGGGGGCCGACTTGGAGCCGCGCTGCTTTCTTTCTCTCGCTGTCTTAGAGGTGTGTTTGGGGTCGTTATCATGTTGGAATACTGCCATGCGACCCAGTCTCCAAAGCGAGGGAATTATGCTCTGCCTCAGTATGTCACAGTACATGTTTGCATTCATGGTTCCCTCAATGAACTGTAGCTCCCCATTGCCGGCAGCACTCATGCAGGCCCAGACACTCCAGCCATCATGCTTGACTTTTGGCAAGACACACTTGTCTTTGTACTCCTCACCTGGTTGCTGCCACACACGCTTGGCACCATCTGATCCAAATAAGTTTATTTTGGTCTCATCGGACCACAGGACATGGCTCCAGTAATCCATGTCCTTAGTCTGCTTGTCTTCAGCAAACTGTTTGTGGGCTTTCTTGTGCATCATCTTTAGAAGAGACTTCCTTCTGGGACGACAGCCATGCAGACCAATTTGATACAGTGTGCGGCGTATGGTCTGAGCACTGACAGGCTGACCCCCACCCCTTAAACCTCTGCAGCAATGCTGGCAGCACTCATACATCTATTTCCCAAAGGCAACCTCTGGATATGACGCTGAGCATGTGCACTCGACTTCTTTGGTCAACCATGGCGAGGCATGTTTTGAGTGGAACCTGTCCTGTGAAACTGCTGTATGGTCTTGCCCACCGTGCTGCAGCTCAGTTTCAGGGTCTTGACAATCTTCTTATAGCCTAGGCCATCTTTATGTAGAGCAACAATTATTTTTTTCAGATCTTCAAAGAGTTCTTTGCCATGAGGTGCCATGTTCAACTTCCAGTGACCAGTATGAGAGAGTGTGAGAGCGATAATACCAAATTTAACACACCTGCTCCCCATTCACACATGAGACCTTGTAACACTAATGAGTCACATGACACCGGCGAGGCAAAATGGCTAATTAAGCCCAATTTGGACATTTCCACTTAGGGGTGTACTCACTTTTTTTGCCAACGGTTTAGACATTAATGGCTGTGTTGAGTTATTTTGAGGGGACAGCAAATTTACACTGTTATACAGGCTGTACACTCACTACTTTACATTGTAGCAAAGTGTAATTTCTTCAGTGTTGTTGCATGAAAAGATATAAAATATTTACAAAAAACATACATACATACATACATATACACGCACGCACAAACACAGACTAAGGGTCACTTATAGGTACTGTCAATATAATGCAAACATAAAAGCAGTTTAAAGGAACATTATACCCAAATGTTGAAACACTTGAATGTGATGCAGCATAGCTGTAAAAAGCTGACTAGAAAATATCACCTTAACGTCTCTATGTAAAAAAGAAAGATATTTTACCTCAAAAGTTCCTCAGTCGCCACATCCCATTGTAAAGGACTTCTAAGCAGCAAATCAGTATGTCTGTCCCGGGACAGATAAGGGATTGAGCCTCGTGCACTCTCATGTTATTTCCCTATTTAGTTTAAGGAAGTTTACTATGAAATCTCATGAGAGTTAAGTCAAATCTCATGAGATTACAGTAAAAGAGTTCATGACCTCAGCACTGTTGATGCTGATTGGCTGCTGGGTTTTTTTTCTCTGTTTTTTTTTTTTTTTTTTAACCTGCAGCTGGGAGCAGCTGAGTATAACTTTTTACACAGAACTTACTCTGCTGAGCTGAGGAAATTGTGAGGTAAAATATCTTCCTTTTTTACATAGAGATGCTCAGGTGATATTTTCCTGTCAGCTTTTTATAGTTACGCTGCATCAGTTTCAAGTGATTTAGCATATGAGTATTATGTCACTTTAAGCTACAGTAATAATTAACCTCAGAAACACAAACATGAGACACAAACATACAATCTACTCTAGCTAAGATAAAATAGGTACACAATAATAAGATTACTAACAGCAATACACATTAATGTTTTGTGTCTCCTAGTCAGGTGAGCTGTCTGAAATAGGTGAGGTGTTTGAAAAGGCATTGAGTATGTAGGAGTTTTCCAGCTAATTACTATTGATCAATGACCACTTTGAAAGACAGAGAGGACCAGTCCCCTCAATAAGCATAAAGCAGTTAATAGTCTGTAAATGTAAACAGAAAACTATCATAGATCTACAGAAATGTGCAAGCTCCATGTACTAAGACATCAGTTATATACTTGGCACACTGCCCCTGCCATTGAGCCATCACCGAATGTGAGTGTTAGTATTGGAACAATTAATAAAAGGCACATGACTTACAGGTAACCTAGCCCTTAAAATGTAACAGATTCTATAAGCAATAATTGGTATAAAACTATCGATTACAAGCTATTGGGTAAAAATAAGCTTAGCTAGAAGAGATCTCCTACAGTAAACATATAAAACAATATGGGGAAAGTATATAGGTAAATGATCAGATTTGGCACCTGAATAAAAACCATCACATAAATGTAGCCACCAATCAGCAAGCGCTACCCAGGTGCTGAATCAAAAATAGGCCGGCCCTAAGCTTACATTCTTGCTTTTTCAAATAAAGACACCAAGAAAATGAAGAACGATTGATAATAGGAGTAAATTAGTGCATGCTCTATCTGAATCCTGAAAGTTTAAATTTGACTAGACTATCACTTTAAGGGTAGCAGGGACTATAAAGAAAAAGCAAATAAAAAAAAAATGGAAAGATGAGATTGTAGAATTCAAATTTAAAAAACTACAGAGAGAAATGAATGATAAAAAGTAATTTGCAAGTAATCAAAATGCAGATAGATATCTCTCTCACACATAGAGGTATAATAGATTTAGACAACAAGATTCTCAGTATAATAGTAACGAATGTGAACAAAATGTGAAACGGAGAGTACAATTATACAATGACAGTGATAGGAGAAGAGACAGGATACAAATAAAGGTGGTATGGATATGAGAACATGAGTAGGCAAGATATGACCTCTCTCAAACCTGTAAGATACCAATATGTCTGCTACATCTTCAAAATCAGAAGGTTGGAACAGGGAAGGTTATTCAAAAAAGTGGTATGTAAATAATAACTATAGCCCAAAATAAACAGAGAACCAAAATATATGGGGTTATGACATCCCCTTTGGAAAGACAAAACAGAGCATCACATATTGCAAAGGCTAAAAATACTGGAGTTTAGGAATCAACATATTTAGAATCTAAGTTTACTAATGATCCTATTTTTAGGGAACAGGAAACCAGAAACAGAGAAATACAGCATTCTTGAGTGAATCTACATTGCAACTATTTAGAAATGTAATCGATTTAATGCTTATATCGATGTACATAATTATTTTAAAAAAAATACATGCAACATACGCTATTATGAGAAGAAAATGGACGAGAAAGGGTTTGTTCTTTCCAATTTAAAGGGACAGTCAAGTGCAAAAAAAACTTTCATGTTTCAAATAGGGCATGTAATTTTAAACAACTTTCCAATTTAATTTTATCACCAATTTTGCTTTGTTCTTTTGGTATTCTTAGTTGAAAGCTAGACCTAGGAAGGCTCATATGATAATTTCTAAGCCCTTGAAGGCCGCCTCTAATCACATGCTTTTGTATTTGCTTTTCACAGCAGGTGAGAGCTAGTTCAGATAAATCCTATAGATAACATTTTGAGCACGCCCGGGGATTGTGGCAGACACTGCACTAATTGGCTAAAATGAAAGTCAATAGATAATAAATAAAATGTCATGTGATCAGGGGGCTGTCAGAAGATGCTTAGATACAGGTTAATCACAGAGGTAAAAAGTGTATTATTATAACTGTGTTGGTTATGCAAAACTGGGGAATGGGTAATAAAGGGATTATCTATCTTTTAAAACAACAAAAATTCTGGTGTTGACTGTCCCTTTAAGACAGAAAATAAACTTTTTACCGCAAGAATATATAAGAGATGCAGCTTTGGAAACAATTTAAAAATTGGTTCTCAAAGATAAATCCAATTTTAAATGAGAAAGAACATTTTTTTATTACCCGAATACACTAGAATCACCCTTTTCTATTGTTTGCCAAAAATTCATAAATCTTTAGAATCACCAACCGGAAGGCCAATTATTTCAAGGATCAATTTGATATCTTCCATCCTATCTGAAGACATAGACCAGTGTTTACAAAAGTATGTGAAAGTATTGCCCTCTTATTTTAAAGATTCAACAGATGTGTTACGTATTTTAGACTCAACAACATGGTAAAATTATTAAATGTTCGCCACCTTTGATGTTTCCTCACCTTATATGAGCATCAAACATGAAGAGCGGAACAAAGTTTTTATTTTATATAGTACATATATAATTATACATATTTTTTAAAGGGACAGTCTAGTCATAATTAAACTCTCATGATGCAGATAGGGCATGCAATTTTAAACAATAAGCTCCTTCATCAGACGAAGGAGATTATTTGCACATACCTTCAAAATGTGCAAGGATTGTAAAGATTGTATGCAGGTGAACACGCCTACCACTTTATATTTGGACTAACAGATGCTTACACACGCATGAACTTTGATATGTCTGTCACTTAATTCTGATGAGCATTGTCTTCATGTGATTACATACCTCATTTGTTTAGGGTGATATATGTAGGTTGAATAATTTTCTTGTTGCTTTTATTATTTAATTAACTGATATCACACTATCAGCTGTATTTTTTACATCCTGTTTTATGTCCTGGCACCGATGAGGGATACATGTTCCAATTAAAAACTACCATATGAAAGTTTCCATCCTGAGAGGCTTAGAAGATTTGGAGCTTTCTGATCTGTGGAACAGACGACCACTGTGCCATTGTAATTGGAGAGGAGTGATTCCAATACGTTTGATACTTACCTAATACGGATTGAGGTTGTTTGAAGTAAGTGGACACCCTTTGGGGTTTAGCTTTATTGAACTTTATATTTTCTTTTACACATTATATAACGACCCTGGAAATCTGCACTTTATTGTAGCGCTTTTCCACCCTTGAATTGTATGTATACTGTATATCAGGTAGGCATTTGGATTATGTCTGAGTTCCATTAGTGAAGCAGCTGTGTAACATGTAAGTAATGATATATTACTATTTACTTAAAGCTCTGAAATGCATGCTATGAGCGTATTTTTTTTTACATTTATAAGTTTGCACACTGTAACTAAACTTAAAAAAACATAACTTGCATCTCCAAAAACACTAAAGTCAAAATATTGTCTGTTTAAATGCAAAGTGTCTTTAAAGAGATATGAAACCCAACATTTTTCTTTCATGATTCAGATAGAGCAGGCAATTTGAAGCAACTTTCTAATTTATTCCTATTAGCAATTTTTCTTCAGTCTCTTGGTATCTTTTTATGAAACGCAGGAATGTAAGTTTAGGAGCTGGCCCATTTTTGGTTAAGAACCTGGGTAGCACTTGCTGATTGGTGGCTAAATGTAGCCAGCTCCTAAGCTTACATTCCTGTCTTTCCAAATAAAGATATAAAGAGAACGAAGAAAAATTGAAAATAGGAGTAAATTAGAAAGTTGCTTAACATTGCTTGCTCTATCTGAATCATGAAAAAAATGGGTTTCATATCCCATTAATTCATGTGCAACAAACTATATTTATATCTTATCACACAGTTTCAGATAAGAATGTATTACTGGTAATTATTATTGGAAGAGAGTTCACATAAAGTGCAATATGTAATTTCCTTATGTTCTAGTTTTGGGTGTATTATGAATCAGTATAATACAAAGATTTGTAAAATGAGGGCTACCTGCACTATCAAATAAATCCATATAATTAAACACCTTTTATATTAAAGTCTTTGTCACAGATAGGTTTTCAGGATTAGGGTTAGCAGCGATAGGTGCATAGACAAATCAGGAGTAGCTGTAAATGAATTACTGAAGAACGAATGTATTTATACATGTCACAGATCTATCTCTGTGATAAACAACACAGGCAAGTTCAGAAATCAGAGAGCAAGCCTTAGACTGGATAAGACAGAGGACTGAGATATGGATGTGGTGGACAAGGTCAGGGTCCAACAGAAAACCATTCAGAATGATAACAAGGAAGCAAGCAAAGGCCAATGTCCCAAATTGAGACTATAATAGTCTGGTACTCTGGGAATGCTTGTATAGGTATTGTTAAACAGATAAGTATAAAAGGCAAGAAGGAATAGCTGCAGGCCCGGACTGGCCTACCAGGACACCGGGAGAATTCCTGCTGGGCTGCTGCTGCTTGTGCCATGGATTGCCTGGTGTGTACACAAGGGGATTTTATTTTTAATTTGAATGGTGGGTGTTTAGAGGAGGCTACACAAAGTGGCTTATTGGAAGGGGCAACTGTCCCCCCCACCCCAACAAGGGAAATGCTTTGGTTAGGTAGGACTCTTAGGTGACGGACATTTTGGAGGGATCCTTGTGGGAAATTAAGATAATAGCACTCAACCTTGCTTAAATTTGATTGATGGATTCTGTGGGCTACTGCAGTTAAAGATATTGATGGTTATGTGCTCTTTGGACATAGTTTTGTTTGCATGAGAGATTACTGATAGGCAGAAGTTTAATTAGGCAGAGAAGGGGTATTGTGGCTCACCTGGATACAGGCCCTGATTGTGATGTGCAGCATGAAAGAATCCTCATCATGAGGTAAGAAGAGTCATATTTGCTACCCCAGGGCATGGATTTTAATATGTCATTTGTTATCTCTATCTCAGAAAACCAGTGCATTCCCAGATGAAAACAAAAAGATATATATATATATATATACAGTATATATATATAAATAAATAAAACATATTTTTATTGAATAGTTGCACATATTTTATAATGAATTTGTGTGCCTGTGTGCCAGACCGTATATGTGTGTGTATATTTGGGTGCGTATTTGTGTCATGCCCCCTGATCTATATGTTTAAGGTCAGTAAAGTGATGCCCAATTTTTTTTACATGTATAGTCTGTATGTGTGAGAGGAGTAAAGATGGTTGCCCCATGGTCTGTTCTTGTATGTATTTTATTCAGTAGGTATTGAAAAGAATCACCCCCTTGAAAATAATCACATTTTGTTGCTTTGCAGCTTGAAATAAAGACAGCCACAGTTTTTGTTTATCCAGCTGTAACATCCAAGTGAAAGATATAACACCAACATGTCAGGCAAAAATAAAGACAATTCAAAAACAGAATCACTGAGTTGGAAAAAGGATCAGCCCCTTGTGTCAGTATTTTGTTGAACCACTTTTTGCTTTAATTACAGTCTTTAGTCTGTTGGGATATGTCTCTACTAACTTTGCACATCTAGACTGTGCAATATTTGCCCACTCTTTGCAGAACTGCTCCAGTTCCGTTACATTTGATGGTGACCTTTTGTGGACATACAGTCTTTAAGTCATGCCACAGATATTCAAAGGGGTTTAAGTCTGGGCCCTGACTAGGCCATGCAAGGACATTCACCTTTTTCTCCTTCAACCACTGTGTGGTAATTTTTGCTGTGTGCTTTGGGTCATTGTCATGTTGGAAAGTAAACCTTCTTCCCATGGTCAACTTCCTGGCAGAGGGCAGCAGAAATTCCTCAAGATTTGGACGGTATTTTGCCCCATCCATTATTCCTTCTATCCTGACAAGTGCTCCAGTGCCTTCTGCAGAGAAACACCCCCATAACAGGATATTACCACCTCCATGCTTTACTGTAGGTATGGTGATATTTGGATGGCAAGCAGCATTGGATTTCCTCCAGACAAATTGTTTGTTGCTGAGGTCAAATAATTAAATTTTAGTCTCATCTGACCATAAAACATTTTTCCATGTGGCCTCAGAATCTCCTAGGCGTGTTATGGCAAAGCTCAGTCGTGACTGCATGTGGCCACAAGTGGAAAACATTGAAGACGGTTGCCAATCTTCCCAGGAATGGACATCCCAGCAAATTCACCCCAAGGTATGACTCTACAATTCTCAGAGAAATTGCAAAAAAACAGAGTTAAATCTCAGACTCTACAGGCCTCAGTGTTAAAGTTCATGACAGTACAGCCTCTTCTCCCTTAAAAGAACATGGCAGCATGGCTTAGGTTTGCAAAGTTGCATCAGAACAAACCACATGACTTTAGGAACAATGTCCTTTGGACAGTTGAGACCAAATTGGAGATGTTTGGCCATAATGCACAGCGCCACGTTTAGCAAAAATCAAACATAGCATACCAGCACAAACACCTCATACCAACTGTCAAGCACAATGGTGGAGGGGTGATGACTAGGCTTGTTTTGCAGCCACAGAACCTGGGCACCTTGCAGTCATTAAGTAGACTATGTATACCAAAGTTTTCTAGAGTCAAATGAGAGGCCATCAGTCCGACAGCTAAACTTAGCTGAAATTGTGTCATGCAACAGAACAATGATCAAAAGCACACAAGCAAACCTACAACAGAATGGGTGTAAAAGAAAAGAATCAAACATGCAATGGCCCAGTCAAAGTCCAGACCTCAACACAATTGAAATGCTGTGGCAGGAAGAGAGCTGTGCATAGACAAATGCCTGCAAACCTCAATGAACTGAAGCAACATTGTAAAGAAGAGTGGGCCTAAATTCCTCCACAATGATGTGAAAGACTGATAAAGTCATACAGAAAACGATTACTTCAAGTTATTGCTGCTAAAGGTGGTTCTACAAGCTATTGAATCATAAGGCGTACTTAGTTTTCACACATGGTTTCTCCATTTTGGCTTTATTTTTGTTAAATAAATCATTACACAGTGTAATATGTCATATGTTGTTGTTCATTTGAGGTCGTATTTATCTAATTTTAAGATCTGCTAAGGACCAGATGATTATTGTTATGTCCTGATACGTAAAACCATGGAATTCAAAGAGGTTGTACTTTGCATGACTATGTTTGGGGTTGTTTTTTTGCTGTAAAATATATTTGGGTGCTTCCCTGATGGTATTGCATGATGGATACTTTTCTGCCTGTACTTCCCAGCATTGAGGAGACTATTAATTCAATTAAAATTCCCAACTCCTTTATAGAAATGCAGCACCACACTTCACTGTTGCCTGCAGAAACTCATTCTTGTACTGCTCTACAGCCCTTCGGCGAACAAACTGCCTTCTGCTACAGACAAATATTTCAAAATGTGATTCATCAGTGCAGACCACATTCTGCCATTTTTCTACATCCCAGTTCCTGTGTTTTCATGCATATTTGATTTTTTTGACCTTGAGATATGGCTTTTTGCCCAAAAGTATTCCATGAAGACCATTTCTGACTAGACTTCTCTGGACAGTAGATGGGTGTATCAGGGTCCCACTAGTTTCTGACAATTTTAAGCTGATGGCACTACTGGACATTTTCTGACGTGAGGTAAGCATGATGTGTCATTTATCTGCTGTACTAAGGTTCCCTGGCTGACCACTGTGTCTACGGTCCTCAACATTGCCCTTTTCTTTGTGCTTCTTTAGAAAAGCTTGAATAGCAAATCTTGAACCCCCTGTCTGCCTTGCAATGTCTGCCTGGGAGAGACCTTGCAGATGCAGTATAACTACCTCATGGCTTCTTGCTGTTATCAATCTTGCCTTGGTGTAGTGTAATACTTTTGACATTAAATGGTCTTCAGCAAGCACAACTTATTAGCACAGTTTGGCTATTCCTCACCCAGTTTTATTCTACCTACTACACGTGTGCATTCGGAGGCTTTGGAAAAATCAAAATGCGGAAAAGGCGGTCCTTCCTGCAGCCCGGCTATTTTTGGAGCCAAATTTATACTGGTGAAACAGCAACACACTTAAATCTGTGCAAATCCAGATTTTAATGTGTTGCTGTTTCGCAAGTATAAATTTGGCTCTGAAAATAGCTTACCGGCACGAAGGGCCGCATTTTTCCACATTCAGAGGATCCCCTCTGAATGCAAAGGTCTACTTCCTACATAGCTGTCTCTGTTTCAGTCACTCACTGTGTTTTTATCTAGCTGGGAGAGAAAAAATGCAAAATATTTTAAATCTTGGACATGATAAAAGCAGCACAGTTTCAGAGGAAAATGAAAGGAAAGGTGGGAAAAAGTATGGTTATTGCATATATATATTTCACAAATAAATCAATATTTTATGGGGATTTGTTTTTTTAATTTGATTTCATGCTCATTTAACTTCGCAATACTCGATTAAATCCTGGTATACATCATAAAAAAAAACCTTAAATTAACTCTTTGACTGCTGGGGAGGTCTGTAGTGCACTGTGAAGAAGAACATTATAGAAATATAGGGCAGAGTCGATATAGGAATAAAAATGTAATGTGATAACAGCAGGAAACTACCACTTGCAGAAGACTAATCTTTTAAGTTGTCTAAAGTATATTTTGCTTAAAAATAATTACTTTTCTTATAATTGTCATTTGCCAATTTAAGCCAAGAAAACTATGACAGGTTGTATTTTATTCATACAAAACATACAAGCCAATAAATGCTGTCTGGACATGTTATATGTTGCTTTCTGTATTGCTCTTATTTCCCATTAATACAGTTAATTAGATGATGTACATTAGTTACAAGCTAACGAGAGGATGACAGACAATAGATAGCAGCATACTGTTTCTCAACATCTGTTTTCAGAGACCACCAATAACAAGATTAGGCAGAGCTTTTTTTTTAAATTTAAGTCAATTAAAATGGTCGTCACTGATTATCTCAGTACAAACATAGATGTGGGAAACCTAACACTACAATATTCTTTTATTAGCATATGCAGAAATTTTAAAATTGTTTCTGTGAGTACCATGTGTCACTCTGGATATTTTTATTATTATTAGTATATGTGTATTGTGATAGGAAGCTTGTATGTCACAGACAGCTTGGACCCTAGCAGTGGAGTCAAGAAGATACATTTTTATTTCATCTTTTTTTTTTTTTTTTTTCCATTTTAAACTGTATACTGGAGCAGAGCTGTAGCCCATTCTAACTTCAGGAAGGTAGCCGTCAGGAAAGAAAATGTATAGCAGAACAGGTAATGACTATATTAACTGGAATTTATACCCCCTCGGTTTCAAAATACAATATTATTTCATCATTTCACTAATTCTCCAAAAAAAATAATATATAAGTGAATATGAAGTGCACAGTAGGTTTTAGAATAGAAAGACCTGTGGGAAAAAAAAGGTTTTACATTTTATTTTTTAAGACATACTGCTAACTAGAAACTGCCACAGTTTGGCTTATCTTTATCAGAGACATCCAAAGTTCACTGGGACTGTGCTGATACTCTCTGGCCCTCAGGGGGTTTCTCTTATCTTGTTCTTAGTTGTTCCCTGGAGATGCTGTTAGTGCACAGACACATGCCCAGAGACACTCCCCACTCTCAATCAGTACACACAGGCACTCTGTTTCAGTTTACCAACTTGTCAGGTCAAGTTTTAAGGTGGAGCTCACAAACCCGTTTTAAGCACATTAGCAGTGAACTTCATGAAGCAATCATTGCATGTTTAATGCCAATTTCATTTTCCAAAAGCCTGTGCAGATCCTGCTCTATCTAAAATACCATCAGGGTTGCAGTCACGATTAAGCATACTGCATCCAGTGATACCATCACGTCTACTCAAGGAACATCCCTGTGGTGTTGCATGGAAGAACATTCTTAGCAGACCACAAGTTGCATCACTTTCCAGAGTCAGAAATGGGCTTCAGTACAAAAAAGCTACTTCGGCAGCTTTTGACTTTATCCCTAAGAAGGATCCAGAGGTTTCTTTTTTCCTCTTTCGTTATTAATCCAGTTTGTGTGTGTTACTGGTAATTGATAAATATTTACATCTCTGTTAAGATTTTAAAGCAAGGATATTGCATAATTTGCTCTTGCAGTACAACTGTGGTGGGAGTAAAAGCTAAACACAGATTCTTTTGGGATTACTGATGTTAAAATACATCAAGAATTTTACTTATGTACACAAATAATTTATGTTTTTAAACATACATAAAAATGAAGAAAATGTTTCCAAAAATAAGATGGTGTTAATAATTAAGTGGTATTTATATTATGTTATGTAACGCTTGTTTATTCCCTTCTCCTAACCTGCTTGCAAGGCCAGCAACAACAACAAAGATGTAGTTATAATGTCAATTAAAGGGATGTGGCAGTGTAAAAATAAAATCCTCCATTTCGTTAGAGCAATTTATTTTAATCTAATTCCCTTCTTTGAGCCAATCAGCAGAGTAAATGTGTAGTATGCTCCAATCATGGTCCACATCATCAGCAGGACACCCAAAGAGGTGTCTGAGGGGAATAACACACATTGTAAGAAAACAGAATGTTTTAATTTTTACACTAAAATGGATCTTTAAAGCAAGTGAAATCCTTTTTCCATGCTTAAATGGGCATTGCATGACAATGAGCAATCTTGTCCATAGGGATAAGCTGTACAAAGACACACATTTCTTGTTAGTTTCAATATTAAGTTAAACTATAACCTAAAATTGTATATGCGCTTAATCAAGGCCAAATGACAAAGCAGCTGCCAACGTGTATGAGGAAGCGGAGTGCATTTCCTCAACTAATTTATATAAAATCTCGTGTGTTGCCTCCCCAGGCTGTTGCTCTAATAAATCAAAAACTTTTGTCTGTCTGTCTATGAATATTTATAAAAAGGTGGTTGTATTGACTCTGCTTCCAGTCGCTAGGTGGACCTGTAACTTTTTTTTCCCTATCAGCAATTATTTTACTGTTCATTATTGGCCTCAGCAGTATTGTAAACTTGGGAAAGCCTAGGTTACATGTCAGTGCCCATTACTTTATGGAGACTCTCCACTAATTTATCAAAATTCAACAAGTAAATATAATATAAAAATAGATATGCATATTATCCTCACACTAATCCTTGTTTTCAATACATCGTTATCTTTAACATTTATTTAGAGCTTATTGTCCCTTTAAAATAATGGCATATAGTGCTCATGACACGTGAGTCCTCTAAAGTCTGCCTAGGTTTGCTCTTTAACAAAATATACAGAGAACAAATAAAATTTGAAGATGAAAGTAAACTAAAATGTTTTTTTTTTTTTTAAAGTGCATTCATTTAAAGGGATAGTTTACCCAATTTTTTTCTCCCCTTTAAAGGGACAGTCAACACCAGAATTTTTGTTGTTTAAAAAACATAATTTATGCTTACCTGATAAATTTCTTTCTTTCCGGATATGGTGAGTCCACGGAATCATCAATTACTAGTGGGAATATCACTCCTGGCCAGCAGGAGGAGGCAAAGAGCACCACAGCAAAGCTGCTATATATGTCACTTCCCTTACCCCTAACTTCCAGCATTCAGCCGAAGGGAAAATGGAAAACAAAAATAACACAAAGGTGTAGAGGTGCCTGAAGTTTTAGTTAAAAATTACTATTATTATTATTATTATCAGGTAAGCATAAATTATGTTTTCTTTCCTAAGATATGGTGAGTCCACGGAATCATCAATTACTACTGGGAACCAATACCCAAGCTAGAGGACACAGATGATTAGGGAGGGACACGACAGGTAACCCAAACAGAAGGCACCACTGCATAAAGAACCTTTCTCCCAAAAGAAGCCTCAGACAAAAATATCAAATTTGGAAAAAGTATGCAGAGAGGATCAAGTTGCAGCCTTGCAAATCTGTTCTACAGAAACTTCATTCTTGAAAGCCCTAGAAGAAAGGACAGCCCTAGTGAAATGAGCTGAAATTCTCTCAGGAGGCTGCTGTCCAGCAGTCTCATAAACCAAACGCATTATACTACTCAACCAAAGAGAAAGAGAAGTAGCTGAAGCTCTCTGACCTTAATGTTTCCCAAAGAAAAAAACAGCAAACTGGCGACAATCCTTAGTCGCCTATAGATAGAAAATAAAAGCATGCACAACATCAAAGTTGTGCAACAAATGTTCCCTTTGAGAATAAAGATACGAACACAGAGAAGGAACAACAATTTTCTGATAGTCCTTCCTCAGAGGTAGTCTCCAAGGTGGAGAGACGATATTTCCACTAGGTCAGCATACCAGATTCTGCGAGGCCACGCAGGGGCTAACAAAATCACCACCGCTCTCATCTGAAAATACGAGTAATGACTCGTGGAAAGAGAACAAACAGAGGAAAACGTATGCAAGGCTGAAATCCAAGAAAAACGTCAGAACATCTATCAGGACGGTCTGCGGATCACATGACCATAAACCGTACCTTCGAAACTTGCCGTTCTGTTGAAATGCCCAAAGAAGCCAACTCCTGAACCCCCCCCCCATGTGAGGGTCTACCTAGAGAACACTTCCGGATGGAAATGCTCACTCCCGGGATCATTTATCAGTCTGTTTAGAAGTCCGACTCCCAATTGTCCACCCCTGGAAAGTGGATGACCGACAGCAAATGTGAGCTTCCTCCCACTGAACAATCCAAGTCACCTCCTACATGGCTATGGAACCCCTAGTTCCTCCCTAATGGTTGATATAAACCCTAGAGGTGATATTGTCCGACTGGAACCAAGCTAGGGACGACTGAGGTCAAGTCATCAGAGCATTGCAAATTGCTCTCAACTCCAAGATGTTTAAAGAGGAGAGCAGACACTTCCGAGTCCATAATCCTTAAAGACCCAGACAGCTTACCAGCCCAGAAGGTTGGCATCCATGTTCTCATCACTCAGGAATATCTCCAGAAACACGTGCCCGGAGATAGATACCCCTGAAAAAATACTACGGAAGAAAGTCTCGTCATCTGATATAAATCTATCCTTTAGGACAGATCCGAAAGTTCTCCATGTCATGGAAAATAGCAAAAGGAATGATGTCCATGGAATACCATCAGACCAATTCTCTCCATACACAGGGTCACAGAAAAGTAAAAAAAAATCAACTGCAGCTAAATCCAAACTCCCAACCTCCTGGTTGCAAGATGGCTCAGTTATCCACCGGCCACTAAAACTTACTGTTGGCTGGACAGAAGACTACAGAGTCGAGAAAAGGAATAAATTCTTGATTTTCTGACCTCTGAAAGACATCTCCTAGATAAAGAATCAAATAAAGGTCCAAGCATACCGCACCTGGTGTTCCCAGGCGGTCTCCAATCCAGGTACTGACCAAACCTGACCCTGCATAACTTCCGAGATCAAACAAAATCGGGTGTATTCAGGGTATTGTAGCAGTAGTCACAAATAAATGAATTACCCTTGTGGATAGAACAAGGGAACTCTTCTCCAGATTCATCCCCGGAAAAGAAGATTGGACAAGATCTCTTAAAAAAGAGTTAGCTCAAAGTCAGGATGATACCTGAACTATATATTGTCCATAAAAGCACACTTGCAATATCCCAAGACCTAAAGGTCTGACTGTGATGGCACAAACAAGAAAACTAGAGAAGATTCCGATTAAGGAAACAATAAATCTCTCAGGTCTAAGTTGGTTATGAACAGGCCCACTAGAACCAAAGGAGAAAGGATATTACTTTGAAGGACAGAATTTTAAATATATGAGGTAAATTCCTATATCCCGTTCCCAAACCGGGACTGGAACTGTCACTCCTAGAGATGAAGACTTTGAATCCAGTTCAAGGAATGCCGCTCATCCTACTTGGATTGCAGATACTCTAGAAAGAGAAATCTGCCCCTGGGAGGAAAACATAGATTGGACTTGAAAAGGCACGACCCAAACAAAGTCTCATCCTTAAAAGGAGACACTAGAAGCGTGTATTTGGAGGGAACAGAAAGAATTGAATCTGCAACTGCAGAACTATAAAGCCTAGGCTGTACCACTAAACCACAGGTAGGCTTCTCATCTAACCATAAATTTCAGCCACAATGCCCGGCGGCTAGTACAGCAAGTCTAATAAGACAAGACATTGCTCTAAATGAACAATTAAACCTCTAGCTTCTTACCTATATCAGAAAGAAAACTAGATTATCTCCGCAGAGATCTAAGTTCTCTGATTAAAAGTAGAAAGTTCCCTTCTACTAAAGACACCGTGCATTTCAAGAGAGATAGCGACAGGAAATCCTAAAAAGGACGTGAGACAGGGAAAAATATCCCCAGATTCTCTATAACAATCCTGTAAACATCTCACAGCACGTCTAGAACCCTTCCAGAGAGGAAAGAAAAATATAGAACTGATAAAATTCACAAAACTCCAAAGGAAAGACAACGATAGGGATCGGTGTCATCCAGTCAGTCAAGTCCTCCGGACAATATAAGAGGCTTTGAAGCAAACAACTAAAGGATACCACTTCAGTAACAGATGGAGGAATTATACTGTCCAGATCTGAGATTTCAGCCTCAGAAATTACAGGCGAATCCTCCTCACTAACTTGGAAGAAGACAAACCTGCGTAGCAGCATGTGGAGCACAAACCCTCTTATCTGAGACTTAAAATGTCCTCTTGCCTTTTCCCTGAAGTAAAGGAAAACAGACCAAGCCACAGATACGGCAGAAAATACCTGAGCTTGCAACTTCTGTAAGCAAATACACTCCTCCAGGAGATTGAGAGGAACCACAGGGCACTGCATGTGACGCCATATAAGCTTGGGACATAAAAGGAGAAAGCTGTGGTAGTGCCTTAACAGCAACATCTTTAGAGACATGAAGTTCAAACCATTTAATAGCATTTGTGAAATCAGAGGTACAGAAAAAAATAAATGTTTAAACCAATTTTTTGTTGAATCCGAAATTTCACCCTCAGATGCACCCGAAGAATCTTCATCCTCAGACTTCTGAGAGGAAATACTTTGATTAGCCAATTCAGGATCAGAAACCTTACTTACTGTTTCTTTAAATTTCCTTTTGCGTTTTCCCTGCAGCATGGGAAAAGCAGACAGCGCCTCAGATACCGAAGAGGATACCTGGGCAGTAATATCTTGCAAAATAACTCCAGACGGAGCATGAGAGGAAACGCAGGACACTGCATGTGCAGATGAATAGGATTGGGACGCTTGAGGAGAAAGCTGAGGCACATCTGAAACAGGAGGCTCCTGAACAGCATCCACCTTAGCTAATGATAGCTCAAGGTCAAAAAGTCTATTTCTATAAGCTAAAGTTCTTTCAATAGATGAACAAAAAGGTACTGGGGGTTCCACCTGGGCATCAAAACATAAGCTACAGGTAACATCCTGCACAGCCTCCTGATCCATAATACAAAAAGAAGCAAAGAAAAAAGAAAAAAAAAGAAAACACTAACTTTTTTTATTTTAACAAACGATATTATTCAGAACCAAAAAAATGTTGTTAAATAAATGTTCCCTTTAAATTTACCAAATCAAGAAAACATACCTCAGGCAACACTCTACACCTCAGCAGAATTACTGAGGTGCCCTACCTGTCCTGCAACTCGCAGCAAACTGAGGAAAATAACTATCCCGTTTACAATCCGGATTTCCAGAGAAGCAAAAACAGCAAGAAGCCTTCTAGACAGCAGAGCCATCTGAAATATGGGTACCTCACTCTTACAGGAAGTGAAATACAGCGCCATAAAAAACTCTGACATCACAGAATCAGAACCTCCCTAAAAGGGCGGTCCTACAGCTGACAAAAAAGCCATTTTTTTTTTAATTTTATTTTCTTAAAACAACTTTCTTGAAAAACAGGCTTAAAAACAAACAACCCCCCCCAAAAAAGTACATAATCTGTTACTAAAACAGATCCTCACTGAGCCATCAATAAAATAAATAACTCCTCACACTAACAGTGCCTGCAAAAACTGCCATAAAAACCTGCACCCTGACAGGAATAATAAAAAAACGTCCCCCTGCAGCGTTTCAGCTGAATAAGTGCCAAATTTTTCCCTGCTACATAGAAAAATAAAACTGGCACTTACCTCAATATTTATCTGTCTGGCAGCAGGACAGCTCACCTGGTTTGAGAGGATGCCATCCCTCACATGGACCTGTGGAAATACAGAAAGACTGAATAAACTTACTCAGGCTATCTAAATAGGGCAGCAAAATGTTTTGGTAAAAGACAGTGAGGATTGTACCCAGCAAGTTCCCAATTGCTTAAAAGCCACCATTGTTGCCCTACTGAAAAGACCGACATGGGCTAAGGCTAGACCCTTTAGAAAGATCAGAGCAAACCTTCTCTGCTTTAAAATAAAAAATCTTGATTGTAGATCAAACACCAAAACTTCACCTCCTCCTTGCACCGCAGGCAAAGAGAATGACTGGAGGTTATGGGTAAGGGAAGTGACATATATAGCAGCTTTGCTGTGGTGCTCTTTGCCTCCTCCTGCTGGCCAGGAGTGATATTCCCACTAGTAATTGATGATTCCGTGGACTCACCATATCTCAGGAAATAAAGATAGATAATCCCTTTATAACGCTTTCCCCAGTTTCGCATAACCAACACAGTTATAATAATACACGTTTTACCTCTGTAATTTCCTTGTGTCTAAGACTCTGCAGACTGCCCCCTTATTTCAGTTCTTTTAACAGACTTGCATTTTAGCCAATCAGTGCTCACTCCTCGGTAAATTCACATGCATGAGCTCAATGTTATCTATATGAAACAAATGAACTAACGCCCTCTAGTGGTGAAAAACCATTCAGATTAGAGGAGGCCTTCAAGGTCAAAGAAATTAGCATATGAACCTCCTAGGTTTAGCTTTGAACTAAGAATACCAAGAGAACAAAACAAAATTGGTGATAAAAGTAAATTGGAAAGTTGTTTAAAATGTCATTCCCTATTTAAATCATGAAAGGTTTTTTTGGACTTGACTGTCGCTTTAAATTGTTTCTTATGATCCATTTTAACTGTTGAAGCGTATTAAATTATTTACAAGTTGCTTGTTTACGCTTATTTTGGAATTTGAAATAGCTGATTTAGACTATGGAATCCCATCCTACACTGAAAGTTTCTATACTGGAGTCTAGGCTATTGACAAGCCTAAGTAAACACAGCAAGCAAAGGAAATTACACTCCAAGTAAAAATGTTAATTTCCAAGTGTTCTCTTTTCAAGTGTTCTCTTTGGTTTACAAACAGATATAAGATAAGGAAGCAAGTGTGTGTATACACAAAGTGATAACATAATGATATCTAATATTACCTGCAAACTCAACCCATTTCAATAGGCTGTGGTTTAAAGGCACAAAACCAGTTAATTTATATACACAAATAAACCTGAAATGCAATTTCTCCTACATTTTATACTCTGCCGCTGGTATAACAAGTCATTGAAAATACATTTACCCCTTAGTGACCAGACCATTTTTCTTACCGTTAAGGACCAGGGCTATTTTTACATTTCTGCGGTGTTTGTGTTTAGCTGTAATTTTCCTCTTACTAATTTACTGTACCCACACATATTATATACCGTCTTTCTCGCCATTAAATGGACTTTCTAAAGATACTATTATTTTCATCATATCTTATAATTTACTATAATTTTTTTTATAAAATATTATGAAAATTACACACTTTTTCTAACTTTGACCCCCAAAATCTGTTACACATCTACAACAAAAAAAAACACCCATGCTAAATAGTTTCTAATTTTTTTTAGAAATACCCAATGTTTACATGTTCTTTGCAAGTTATAGGGCAAAAAGTACAAGTAGCACTTTGCTATTTCCAAACCATTTTTTTTTTTTTTTAAATTAGCAATAGTTATATCGTAACACTGATATCTGTCAGGAATCCCTGAATAACCCTTCACATGTATATATTTTATTTTAGTAGACAACCCAAAATATTGATCTAGGCCCATTTTGGTATATTTCATGCCACCATTTCACCTCCAAATGCAATCAAATAAAATAACTTGTTAACTTTTTCACAATTTTAGGTTTCTCACTGTAATTATTTACAAACAGCTTGTGCAATTATGGCACAACTGGTTGTAAATGCTTCTCTGGGATCCCCTTTGTTCAGAAATAGCAGACATATATGGCTTTGGCATTACTTTTTGGTAATTAGAAGGCTGCTAAATGCTGCTGTGCACCACACTTGTATTATGCCCAGCAGTGAAGGGGTTAATTAGGTAGCTTGTAGGGTTAATGTTAGCTTTAGTGCAGTGTAGTAGACAACCCAAAGTATTGATTTAGGCCCATTTTGGTATTATTCATGCCACCATTTCACCGCCAAATGCAATCAAATAAAAAAATCTTTAACTTTTTCACTAACTTTAGGTTTCTCACTGAATTTATTTACAAACAGCTTGTGTAATTATGGCACAAATGGTTGTAAATGCTTCTTGGGATCCCCTTTGTTCAGAAACCACACTTGTATTATGCCCAGCAGTGAAGGTGTTAATTAGGTAGCTTATAGGGTTAATTTTAGCTTTAGTGTAGAGATCAGTCTCCCACCTGACATCTCACAATTGTCACCACCATCTTAAGTACTGCCAGTACTAAAATAAAAGGCTTTTTTGTTTTTTTATATATTATTCTACAGTGTTGGATTTCCCCTTAGGCCCAAACCAGCTTTCTAACCCTCTTCTCTACCTATTTGCCGCCATCTTGGGTAAGAGCAGCTGTCTGCCAGTACCCAGTTTGCTTGCTAAAAAAAAAAAAAAAAAAACCTGCACTCCCGCACGCACTGCAGGAACAGGATCCGGAACGTCACCATTGATGGGCCGCCCACCCGCCTCCCTTGTATCTCTTCCACGCTACCAGTAATCAGCACCATCGCTGGCCAATGCAGAGAGGGCGCTCTCTGCATCGGATGCTTAAAAAGGGTATTGCAGGATGCTTCAATATCGAGGCATCACTGCAATACCCTAAAAAGCATCTGGAAGCGATCACAATCGCTTCCAGCGCTTGAAAACCCTGATGACGTCCTTGGTCATTAAGGGGTTAAAGGGATACTGAACCCAATTTTTTTCTTTCATGATTCAGATAGGGTATGCAATTTTAAGCAACTTGTCTAATTAACTCATGTTATCAGATTTTCTTTGTTCTCTTGGTATCTTTATTTTAAAAAGCAGGAATGTAAGTTTATGAGCTAGCCCATTTTTGGTTCAGCACTCTGGATAGCGCTTGCTGATTGGTGGGTATATTTAGCTACCAATCAGCAAGCTGTACCCAGGTGTTGAACCAAAGATGGGCCGGCTCGTAAGCTTACATTCCTACTTTTGCAAATAAAGATACCAAGAGAACGAAGAAAAATTGATAACAGGAGTAAATTAGAAAGTTGCTTAAAATTGCATGCTCTATCAGAATAATGAAAGAAAACAATTGGGTTCAGTATCCCTTTAAGGGAAAAACTATTTTACAGTATACTGTCCTTTTAAGTCTGATTTTGAGTTTCACGCCCCTTTAATATTTTAGTGATGAACATATATATGACTTACAAAGGGCGAGGGATGAAATGCATTTTAATAGTTCATACCTAGGGTGGCATCTGAGTTACTCCTCACTTATTACCCACAATTCTAGGGTAGGAACCTTCAGTCTAACCACCAGAGTGCATGGAGAGTGAAGGCACAGTGGGGGCTAATATTTTTTTAAATTTAAAAATAAAATAAATGGACAAGCTAGCAAATGGTTAAAAAGATCTAGCTCTGAAAATGTACTCATGTCCATGACAAGGAAGCATGTTGACTGATCTCTTCAAACATAAATGGTTAATGCCCTCAGTTCTTTAGCTGACAATAACCTGCTACAAATTTATAATACGAAAACCTTGCATTGTTTTCCATGTACAACTCATACTTATCACGCTATGAATGACATAATCGTACTGATGTATTAACAGACAGCAAAGACTGAGCCAAAAATATTTGTTAACAACTTTTAATACTACACAATGCCAGAGAATCAACAAAAGCTAAAAATATGGCTATTATTCACCAAAATAAGTTCAGACAGAACAAACAGTCTCACAGAAGAAAAACAAAATATGAGACTAGCAGAGGATGATTGGGAATAGTTTAAAAGCATTCCACCTTCTTGGGGTCTATTTTGTTCTTTCTCCCCCCTCCCTCGTGTTTACCCATTCCTCTCTCTCTCATTGGCTGGGCTGGCTAGGGTGTATGAGACAGGCAGAGTGTGTGGCTCTGAGGAGCACATGGGGAATGTTTACAAGCTCTCCCAGTAGCTGTTCCTGTAGAATTCCAGGAATCAGTTTGTCTTTTTTCTCTCCTTTACTCTGGGTCAATATGTCAACTCATGACAGGCAACAAAAGATCAAAAGGGGCAGTTCCCTTTGCCCCTTCTTCACTGTCCTGTTAAAGGGAGGCCCTCCGAGGGAGAACGGAGAAGGCAACAGTGGGAGGAGAGCTATTGCTGCTCATTCCTACCAACCACAGCACAGACTGAAATGATAAACACCACACTCTTGAAACCAGATACAACAGTACATTGTGTTCTGTATAACTGAAAAACAAGCAGGCTTCTCCCAGCTTAAAGTAAACAGTTAATCCTCCTGTTTATCTTTTTATTCTGCTGCAAAAGATATGCAACTGGTTTCATATCAGCTCTACTGCAAACACAACTTTTGTTTTATAAGGGGAAGAAAACCAATGACGCATTTATTAACTATAGATGTGTGTCACTGGGTTACATATACTACAGACAAGACAGGACTGTGCTGTTTGCATATTAGCACACGCTTGCTAAATACCTGTACTGGGTGATGGGCACATGAAACAACTAACTGCATTTGGGCATCTGTATTAGTTCTTCCAGGGTGCATAATGAGCTAGCAACAGCCTAGATATCATATAAACAAAAACGCATCAAACATATTACAAATGTCTGCTTCATGGTTACACTAAATAGCATAAGCTGTCCTTTTGCAATAACCTGTTAATTTTATCTGCTGTTAAACAACAAACTGCAATCAAACTTGTCCTCAACAACAAAAATAAATCCATAGTGGACTTACTAGGACAAATATATACCAGACATTATAACTTGAGATTATTCCTCCCTAACTACCGGATAGATAACGAGTTGTGCGTTAGGGTAAAAAAGCAGCGTTAAGAGGTCCTAACGGTGCTTTTTTATGCCCGCTGGTATTACGAGTATAGCAGGTTTAGGGGCACTTCTTTGGCCTTACCGCAAAACGACTTACGTAAACTTTGTAAAGTCTTTTTTCTATGGGACTTCCATAGCGCCGGTATTACGAGTCTGTCCTGGGAGGCCAAAAAGTGAGCGGTACACCCTCTCCTGTCCTAACATTTAAAAGTCAGTAGTTAAGAGTTTTATGGTACAATGCCGTAACATAAAACTCATAACTAAAGTGCTAAAAAGTACACTAACACCCATAAAATACCTATTAACCCCTAAACCGAGGCCCTCCCGCATCGCAAACACTATAATAAAAATTTTAACCCCTATTCTGCCGCTCCGGATACCGCCGCCACCTACATTATATGTATTAACCCCTAATCTGCTGCCCCCAACATCGCCAACACCTACATTATATTTATTAACCTCTAATCAGCCTTCCCCAATGTCGCCGCAACCTACCTACATTTATTAACCCCTAATCTGCCGCCCCCAACGTTGCCGCCACTATATTAAAGTTATTAACCCCTAAACCTAAGTCTAACCCTAAAGCTAACACCCACTAACTTAAATATATTTTAAATAAATCTAATTAAATTACTATCATTAACTACATTATTCCTATTTAAAACTAAATACTTACCTATAAAATAAACTCTAAGCTAGCTACAATATAACTAATAGTTACATTGTAGTTAGCTTAGGGTTTATTTTTATTTTACAGGCAAGTTTGTATTTATTATAACTAGGTAGAATAGTTATTAACTATTTAATAACTACCTAGCTAAAATAAAGACAAATTTACCTGTAAAATAAAACCTAACCTAAGTTACACTAACGCCTAACACTACACTATAATTAAATACATTAACTAAATTAAATACAATTACCTAAATTAAATTAGCTAAAGTACAAAAAACCCCACTAAATTACAGAAAATAATAAACAAATTACAGATATTTAAACTAATTACACCTAATCTAATAGCCCTATTAAAATAAAAAAGGCCCCCAAAATAAAAAAAACCCTAGCCTAAACTACCAATAGCCTTTAAAAGGGCCTTTTGGGGGGCATTGCCCCAAAGTAATCAGCTCTTTTACCTGTAAAAAAAATACAAACAACCCCCCAACAGTAAAACACACCACCCACACTACCAACCCCCCAAATAAAAAACTAGCTAAAAAAAAACTAAGCTCCCCATTGCCCTGAAAAGGGCATTTGGATGGGCATTGCCCTTAAAAGGGCAGTTAGCTCTATTGCAGCCCAAAGTCCCTAACCTAAAAATAAAACCCACCCAATACACCCTTAAAAAAACCTAACACTAACCCCCTGAAGATCGACTTACCGGGAGACGTCTTCATCCAAGCCGGGCCGAAGTCCGCAACGAAGCCGGAAGAAGTCTTCATCCAAGCCGGACGAAGTGGTCCTCCAGACGGCATCTTCTATCTTCATCGTGTCCATCTTCAAGACATCCGACGCGGAGCATCCTCTTCTTCCGACGACTTAAGCTGAATGAAGGTACCTTTAAGTGACGTCATCCAAGATGGCGTCTCTTAGATTCCGATTGGCTGATAGAATTCTATCAGCCAATAAGGTAGAAAAAATCCTATTGGCTGATCCAATCAGCCAATAGAATGCGAGCTCAATCCTGTTGGCTGATTGGATCAGCCAATAGGATTGAAGTGCAATCCTATTGGCTGATTGCATCAGCCAATAGGATTTTTTCTACCTTAATTCCGATTGGCTGATAGAATTCTATCAGCCGATCAGAATCTAAGGGATGCCATCTTGGATGACGTCACTTAAAGGTACCTTCATTCAGCTTTAGTCGTCGGAAGAAGCGGATGCTCCGTGTTGGATGTCTTGAAGATGGACCTGCTCCACGCCGGATGGATGAAGATAGAAGATGCCGTCTGGATGAAGACTTCTGCCCGTCTGGAGGACCACTTTGCCTGGCTTGGATGAAGACTTCTCCCGGCTTCATTGAGAACTTCGGCCCGGCTTGGATGAAGACGTCTCCCGGTAAGTCGATCTTCAGGGGGTTAGTGTTAGGGAGCTTAGTTTTTTTTTTAGCTAGTATTTTATTTGGGGGGTTGGTTGTGTGGGTGGTGGGTTTTACTGGTGGGGGGTTGTTTGTATTTTTTTTTACAGGTAAAAGAGCTGATTACTTTGGGGCAATGCCCCGCAAAAGGCCCTTTTAAGGGCTATTGGTAGTTTAGTTTAGGCTAGGGTTTTTTTTATTTTGGGGGGGGGGGTTATTTTAATAGGGCTATTAGATTAGGTGTAATTAGTTTAAATATCTGTAATTTGTTTATTATTTTCTGTAATTTAGTGTTTTTTTTTGTACTTTAGCTAATTTAATTTAATTTAGGTAATTGTATTTAATTTAGTTAATTTATTTAATTATATTGTAGTGTTAGGTGTTAGTGTAACTTAGGTTAGGTTTTATTTTACAGGTAAATTTGTCTTTATTTTAGCTAGGTAGTTATTAAATAGTTAATAACTATTTAATAACTATTCTACCTAGTTAAAATAAATACAAACTTGCCTGTAAAATAAAAATAAACCCTAAGCTAGCTACAATGTAACTATTAGTTATATTGTAGCTAGATTAGGGTTTATTTTATAGGTAAGTATTTAGTTTTAAATAGGAATAATGTAGTTAATGATAGTAATTTCATTTAGATTTATTTAAATTATATTTAAGTTAGTGGGTGTTAGGGTTAGACTTAGGTTTAGGGGTTAATAACTTTAATATAGTGGTGGCGATGTTGGGGGCGGCAGATTAGGGGTTAATAAGTGTAGGTAGGTTGCGGCGACATTGGGGGCAGCAGATTAGGGGTTAATAAATATAATGTAGGTGTCAGCGATGTTGGGGGCAGCAGATTAGGGGTTCATAAGTATAATGTAGGTGGCGGTGGTGTCCGGAGCGGCAGATTAGGGGTTAATAATATAATGTAGGTGTCGGCGATGTCGGGGGAGGCAGATTAGGGGTTAATAAGTATAAGATTAGGGGTGTTTAGACTCGGGGTTCATGTTAGGGTGTTAGGTTTAGACATACATTTTATTTCCCCAAAGGAATCAATGGGGCTGTGTTAAGGAGTTTTACGCTGCTTTTTTGCAGGTGTTAAGACTTTTTTCAGCCGGCTCCCCCCCGTTGATTCCTATGGGGAAATCGTGCACGAGCACGTTACACCAGCTCACCGCTGACTTAAGCAGCGCTGGTATTGGGAGTGCGGTAATGAGCAAAATTTTGCTCAACGCTCACTTCTTGTCTTTTAACAACGGGTTTCTGAAAACTCTTAATACCAGCGCTGTATGTAAGTGAGCGGTGAGACAAGACTCGTAATCTAGCCTTACATTTGTTAACCCCTGAAAGCAGCAAACTGTAGATTGAGACTACTCTCTAGAACTCACAGGGCTCTCCATGCTGCAGTAAATTGGTTCCAGAGAATAACATGAAAATAGAGACTGAAGGGCTGGGAGGGTATGAAGAAGGCTATTCGCGAGTCTAATGACTGCTCTGGAATAAACGGAATAGGCCAAACATAGGTCCTTTTCTCTGAATATCTGAGGCCTGGGTGTTAGTAACCATAGGATTAATTGGACTTGCTTTCTGGCACTCTTATAAATGGCATTTGCAAATATATTATTTGACGCTCCTATTTCACCTAGGAGTTATTATTGCATGATCCCTGTTTCCCTATTAAAATTCATTCACAAAATCTAGTGTGTCTAGGGCAGTGATTTTCAACATTTTTTTTGCCGTGGCACACATTTTTACATTTAAAAATCCTGCGTCACACCACCATCCCAAAATTTTACAAAATCACACATTGTAGCCTAATACAGCATATATATATACACACTCATACACACACATACTGTACTGTCATGCCATGCCTCCTACAAACTATACGTGACTTATTGACATTCATTCACAAACAATCATAATGATTGTCTGTGAATGAATGTCAATATGTCATGGTTGTAAATGATGCCTGCCTGTCTGCCTGATGAGCCTGTCACATACCTCCTAATATTTCAAAATTTGAAAGAGGGACACCCCCGCACTGGGAAAAGTTCACCCCCCCCCCTGCAAACTGGGAAAAGTGTTATCTGGGGAGCACAAGATTATATGTGGAGCATGGTATGCTGTTCTGGAGGAGGAGCAAAGCTGCGCCAGCATGCATGGGGGATTGAAGTGTTGCATGGTGCTGCGTGTTGAGCCGGCACTAGGCACGTGTTGTGGGGGTTCCTTCCAAGTGTGAACACGGGTCGGGGAGGCGAGCTGCCGCTGCAGTTATCCTCAGTCATCATCTCACTCAAAATAAAAAAACGGCCCAGAGTAAAAAACAAGCAAAATTTAAAAAATATGTCACACTGTTGTCAGTCTGCCGCGGCACACCTGAGGATCTCTCACGGCACACTAGTGTGTCACGGCACACTGGTTGAAAAACACTGGTCTAGGGAATGGGATTCTGTCATCTGATGTTGTGTACAAAATCCTTGCCATTCTCAGGCCTGTAATGATAGCTCATTCTTACAATAATCTAGCATGTGCTTTGGGGTACCAGCCCTTCCCTACTTTTTGTTGGGGGTGGTCTGGCTTAATATTATTAATATAATTTATTGGTATAGCGCTGCCAACTTCCGTAGCGCTGGGTAGATATGGGTATACAATAAAAGATTTGTGATAAGATACAAATACATAACAGACTAAACAAAACTAGTACAGGAGGAGGGCACTGCTCCGAAGAGCTTACAATCTACAGAAAATAATAAAATACATTAACTTGTTAGAGCATCTTATTACTAAATAAATATCCAATGCAAATTTGTTTTAACTCTTGCAAGCGGGTTAAACACACAGTTAAAGTTGTGTGGAGGACCATCATTACATTACTGCCCTGAGTAGGATGCACAGACCTGCATACACTTAGCAAACAATTGCATGTAATGATAAGGACCAGCACTGGTGTGCCCCAGGTGTGAGACTATTGCTTTGGGTTTAACTTATTTGCGGGAATTAAACACAATTTGCAATGAACGTGCGTTTTTGCATGATGTTTATGATTTGCAGCACAAATTTTTTTATACATATTTTGATTGTTGAAAAATGAGCTCAGTATTTTTCAAATACAGGTTGGTCAGAAGCGCTAGTCTATTATACCTAAGCCACGTTCTCAGAAATTAAACTCCTCCCAAGTGTGATAGCAGTATGATATACAGACAGAAAAGGATTTAGAACGGGCGCTAAAAAAGCTAAGGTAGTTAAATATTCTGCTAAACGTAGTGTCTAAAAACAATATACGAGAAAAATGATATATACAAATACTAATTTATTTATAAAAACAATTCATATACCGCTATGTGGTTTAATAGCGGTAACAATGTTAATGCTTAAATAATAACAAATCACTGAGCTGTAGGGACGTCTCCCTTAGCGGTGTGTAACGTTTCACCGAAAAAAGTCTAAGTTTCTAAGGTACCTTATGCGGGTGGAATATAAACGATATCCGTGTTTGGCCAAATACTCACTGTTACTGTGTACGTGCGGTGTTCAGCCTCCTTGTCGTCACGTGTAGGTCTCAGTCTATGACTGGCTGGTGGATAGTGTAGCCTATACATCACTCAAAACATACCAGCAAAGCTTACACTTTGTGTCTGATGTATCCAGCGCTGTTTCTTCTATAGTATGTTCCAGTTAACCCTCCTTTTTGTCAAGGATTAGTGTAGATTCGTGTTATACACGTATTTAGATCCCACAAGTACTACTTACCCGTCTTCACCGTGCTTCTCCACACTCCCAGATGTTACACAGGTTTCCTTGTACTATTCTTGTTCTTCTCTCACAAGAGCCTGGAAGTGAATGCTTTTTAGCAAGAATGCCCAGGAAGTGCAAAAGTGCAAAGTGTGCAAAAGATGCAGAGTGTTCAGAGGTGGATTGCCTCTTTTAGGAGTATGGTCTACGTGTTTCACCTGCAATGGGCTCTATTAAGATCTTGATAACGCTGCACGTACACAGTAACAGTGAGTCTTTGGCCAAACACGGATATCATTTATATTCCACCCGCATAAGGTACCTTAGAGACTAAGACTTTTTTCGGTGAAACATTACACACCACTTAGGGAGACATCCCTACATCTCAGTGATTTGTTATTATTTAACCCCTTAGCTACCAGTGCTGTACCCTGTACAATGCTGGTCGTTATGTCCTGGGCCTCTCTCTGCAAGGGCAAAAATGTGGCCCTCTCTGCATTGGGCAGCAGTGGTGCCGATCGTTGGTGGGTGGGAGAGTAAGGAGGGAGGCGTGTGGGCGGCTCATCGCTGGAGGGGGGCGGGAGGGGGGCGGAAGTTGTGTGCGGCACTTTGGAAAACCCCGCCACTGAGAGTGGCAGTGAGGGGGAAGGAGGGAGTGGGGAGGGTATCAGGGGGTGGGGCAGCTACACTACAGAAAAAAAATGTTTTTTTATTTTTTTTAAATTGCCTAATTTGCAGCAAACTGGGTACTGGCAGACAGCTGTCAGTACCTAAAATGGCTGCAAATAGGTAGAGGGGAGAGGTTTAGAGAGCTGTTTTTTTTTTGGGGGGGGGGGGGGTCAGGGAGGTTGGGGGGATCCTACACTGCAGAAAATATATATAAAAAAAATTATGAAAAAAAAAGCCTTTTATTTTAGTACTGGCAGACTTAAGATGGCGGTGACAATTATGAGGTGGGGGAGGGAAGAGAGCTGTTTAAGAGGGGTCAGGGAGGGATCAGGGGGTGGGATGTGTCAGGTGGGAGGCTGATCTCTACACTAAAGCTAAAATTAACCCTACAAGCTACCTAATTAACCCCTTCATTGCTGGGCATAATACAAGTGTGGTGCGCAGCGGCATTTAGCAGCCTTCTAATTACCAAAAAGCAATGACAAAGCCATATATGTTTGCTATTTCTGAACAAAGGGGATCCCAGATAAGCATTTACAACCATTTGTGCCATGATTGCACAAGCTGTTTGTAAATAATTTCAGTGAGAAACCTAAAATTGTGAAAAAGTTAGTTAACTTTTTTTTTTTTATTTGATCCCATTTTGTGAAATGGTGGCATGAAATATACCAAAATGGACTTAGATCAATACTTTGTGTTGCCTACGAAAAAAAATATTTATAGTTTTGATAGGTAAATATATATAAAAAAGGGCTCTATTTCTGTTTAAATGTAGTGATGGCAAAAATGTTAAAAATGCTCTGGTCTTTTGGGGAAGTTTTTGTCTAAAATGCTCAGTCCTTAAAAGGAACATTTAACACTAAATAAATGCTAGATAGAATAATGCAGTGAAAGAAAAGATTAGTCTGGGAATAACATGTAGATGTATTTTTTAAAGTTTCATTAGCTGTTTAAATAGTGACAAATTAAGAGTAAAGTGTTAGTGTCTAAACAATGGGAGCTGCCATGTTGTAACTTAGGTTACCTTCTCTGCTGTGGCCAATTAGGGACAGTAATAAATAGGTCACTAGAGTGTGCAGCCAATGGCTGAGTGGAACATAACAGTGTTCTGCACTTCCATGTCTAACAGGAACTGAAAAGCTCATCATTTCAGAATGGAATTACAGGAAAAGGAGACAAAATAAACAATGAAAGTATATTGCAGACTTCTTTTTATAAAAACGATTTATCATTTTATATTACCATCTCAAATTGTTTAATATTCCTTTAAGGGGTTAAGCATTATTATTGTTACCACTATTAAACCGCATAGCGGCATAAGAATTGTTTTTATAAATAAATGAGTATTTGTATATTTCATTGTTCTCGTATATTGCTTTTAGACATCACTTTTAGCAGGATAATATTTAACTATCTTAGCTTTTTTAGCGCCCGTTCTAAATCCTTTTCTCTCAGTATTTTTCAATAATTCCGAGTTTTGGAAATGATCAAGACATTTCATTATAAAAGACTTGAAAGCTGCAGGGATTTCTTGAGATACTTTCAAAAGTTGTTTACACCATGCATAGAATCAATATGTCAGAAATGTAAAGGGACAGTCTACAATAGAATTGTTATTGTTTTAAAAGATAGATAATCCCTTTATTACCCATTCCCCAGTTTTGCATAACCAACACAGTTATATTAATATACTTTTCCCCTCTGTGATTGCCGTGTATCTATGGCATCTTCTGACAGCCCCCTGATCAAATTACTTTTGATGTATTATCTATTGACTTGCATTTAGTACTGTGTTGTGCTAAATCTTAAATAACTCCTCGGGTGTGAACACAATGTTATCTATATGGAACACACAAACTAGCAGTCTCCAGTTGTGAAAAGCAAATACAAAAGCATGTTATAAGAGGCTTTTTATAGTGGCTTAGAAACAGGCAGAAATTATAAAGTATATTAATATATTAATGTTGGGAAGCTGGGGAATGGTTAGTAAAGGCATTATCTCTCTTTTTAACCCCTTAATGACCGGACCATTTTTCAATTTTCTTACCCTTAATGACAATGGCTATTTTTACATTTCTGCAGCGTTTGTGTTTAGCTGTAATTTTCCTCTTACTCATTTACTGTACCCACACATATTATATACCGTTTTTCTCGCCATTAAATGGACTTTCTAAAGATACCATTATTTTCATCATATCTTATAATTTACTAAAAAAAAAAAAAAAAATATGAGGAAAAAATGGAAAAAAACACACTTTTTCTAACTTTGACCCCCAAAATCTGTTACACATCTACAATCACCAAAAAACACCCATGCTAAATAGTTTCTAAATTTTGTCCTGAGTTTAGAAATACCCAATGTTTACATGTTCTTAGCTTTTATTGCAAGTTATATGGCCATAAATACAAGTAGCACTTCGCTATTTCCAAACCACTTTTTTTCAAAATTAGCGCTAGTTACATTGGAACCCTGATATCTGTCAGGAATACCTGAATATCCCTTGACATGTATATATTTTTTGTTAGAAGACAACCCAAAGTATTGATCTAGGCACATTTTGGTATATTTTATTCCACCATTTCACCGCCAAATGCGAGCAAATAAAAAAAAAACTTTAAATTTTTCACAATTTTAGGTTTCTCACTGAAATTATTTACAAACAGCTTGTGCTATTATGGCACAAATTGTTGTAAAAGCTTCTTTGGGATCCCCTTTGTTCAGAAATAGCAGACTTATATGGCTTTGGCATTGCTTTTTTGTAATTAGAAGGCCGCTAAATGCTGCTGCGCACCACACGTAAATTATGCCCAGCAGTGAAGGGGTTAATTAGGTAGGTTGTAGGGAGCTTGCAGGGTTAATTTTAGCTTTAGGGTAGAGATCAGCCTCCCACCTGACACATCCCACCCCCTGATCCCTCCCAAACAGCTCTCTTCCCTCCACCACCCCACAAATGTCCCCGCCATCTTAAGTACTGGCAGAAAGTCTGCCAGTACTAAATAAAAGGAGTTTTTTTTTTTTTTTTTTATAAAAAAAATAAAATATTTTAGCTGTGATGGACTCCTGCCTTAGCCCCAACCTCCATGATCCCCCCCCCAGCTCTCTAACCCTCTCCCCTATCTAATTGCGGCCATCTTGGGTACTGGCAGCTGTCTGCCAGTACCCAATTTGCACAAAAACAAAAGTATTTTTTGCTTTTTTGGGGGGTTTTCTGTAGTGTAGCAGCCCCCCACAATACCCCTACCCCCTCCCCCTCCCAGATCCTTTTATATGATTTAAAAAAAAAATCTCCCCCCCCCCCTCTTCCCTCATTGGTGTCAGTGGCCAGCTAATGCGCGCGCACGCGCCCCCCCCCCCGCACGCTCCCAGCACCCGGCGTGCATATTGCACTTCTAGGAACCGGATGCCGGGTAGCGATGGGCCGCCCACCCACCTCCCTGTTGCGCTCCCACCCACCAACGAACTACCGGTGCAGAGAGGGCCACAGAGTATCGGAGTCTTCTAAAAAGGTATTGCAGGATGCCTCCATATGGAGGCATCACTGCAATACCCTGAGAGCTGCTGGAAGCGATTGCGATCACTTCCAGCACTCTCCTAGACAACTGACGTACCAGGTACGTCCATTGTCATTAACTACTTGTTAATGCATGACGTACCTGGTACGTCAGTTGTCATTAAGGGGTTAAACAATAACAATTTTAGTGTAGACTGTCCCTTTAAAGCTTTATTTGCTCTGGGAAAGCCCTGGTATCGGTTTGAAACTGAAATGACATCCCTTATTTATATATTTCTTCAATTATATACCTGTGAAACCTATAAGTAAAATAAAATACTATGAATGAAGATGTTTATAAAATGGCCATTATACACAAAAGATCAAGATTTTATATGTAAAGAAAAGCTACCCTTATCAATTTGGAATGTCTTTCACCCTTTGGCAAGTTCAGCTAAGACATGACTAGTATAAGACCTTGACAGTGACACATACACACAGGGCCGGGTCAAGACATTGTGCTGCCTGGGTTCAAAATTAAAATGATGCCCTCAACACTACATTTAAATCAAACTCAACCAGCTTCAGTTGTCTCAGATATTAAAGTTCAGCAGATTTTATAAATTCACATGAGAACATGCAGATGGGCATGATATATGATTAATTTCTCTTTTAAAAACTCTTTTATCCAGAATATGCGTTCCCTATGTGCTGCCTGGGGGTCCAATAATTCCACCTGGCCCAAATATAGAGCCAGCCCTGCAATACCCACAAACACTGATGTAACATCACAAAGGTAAACTGCCAACAAAATCATGAGACATTATACAAGACCAATGTTATGTGAAATAATAAACACGCGCTTACTGATCAGGCAAACTAACCTAGTGATGGGTCTTAAAATACAAACAGTTTTTATATGTTATTTTCAACTTAGAGCAATCTATTATCATATTTACTTGTTATATCTTGTTAGGAATTTTCAAATGAAAGTCTTGGAATGTTGTAATACGGCACATAATTTTGACAGCTTATAAATATTATAAACCATTTTGGGATCACATAAAATGTAAGTAATGTCTAATAAAACTTAGATAGATTCTATGTTTGCTACCCCTATTAGTTAAGTGATTTCTAACAACTACATTAACTAGTTTTTGCTTCTATAAAATGGCTTTGGGAAATGCACTGTTTCCATCCCAGAAAAATAAATAAATATGTATGTATGTATGTATATATATATATATATATATATATATATATGTATATATATATATATACAAACACAACATTTTGCATGATAACAAAATGTAAACGTCCATATTGTTGTCATTACTTTTTACCACTTTATAGTTGTGGTATTTGTTATTTTTTTTGCCTATGTGGATTATAAAAAAAATAAAACAAAACACAAATAAAAGGTAGTACATAGAAATTACCACTATATATACTAGAGATGTGTATTTGGATCCTTTATGAGGATCCGAATACAGAATTAGGCGGCTGCTCTGACCTTTCAGATGTTTTCGTAATCGGATTGATTCTAATGAAAGATCACCACACCAAGATCTGTGAAAATTCTGATCTTAGTGTGGGGATCTTTCACTCAATCCGGCTATGAAAAGATCTGAATAGCACGACCGGCCGACTACTTCCGCATTCAGATCCTCACAAACGATCCGAATGCACATTCATAATACATATGTTATGGGTAAAGTCAGATATTGGGTAATCCTAGGATAACCCAGGTAAAATAGACATATCCTAAGCAGCTTTGGGTAAAGCCCAATTTAAGACCATAAATCCCCTCAGAGAGCATGTGCTTTATCGAGTTGCTACATCAAACATACATACAATGCACTGTAATTCCCCCATCTTCACTTTCTTTTTTGCTTCCGCCTGCGGGGTTTATGGGGGAATTTGTCCCCCTTGTAAACCTCATTCCCCAAAGTTCACTTGGAGTGGAAGCTAGAGGATCAGCGGGGCACCCCTCTTCAACCCCCCAGGCGGAGGCAAAAAAAAAATAGTGTTGATGGGGGGGGGGGGGGGAGGGGGGAGAGTTACAGTACATCGGACTTTACCCACAGCCGCTTGGATAATGTCCATTTTACCCGGATAATCCTAGGATTACCCAGATATCTTACTTACCTGTAAAATATACACACACATTTATATTATATTGTAAGACAGAAGGTAATAAATATATTTTTAATGAAAAGCTGCTAAACAATATTTACGGTATTTAATTTATATTTGCTTTTTTTAAATGAGATAAAATAAAAATTTGCCAGATATGGTGCTTGAGTGAATACTTATTTTCTATGTACTTGTAAACACACACCCACTTCTTGTACAAACCTCGGCTCCTTGGCAGGACTGTTACCAGAAGTTATGGAGTCCTATGCTATGCTACCTAAGAAGAATAAATAGGTAATAAACTTAATAAAATGCACATATTTTGATCTAGTCTGTGGTATATCATGCTCTGTAATTGATGTATGAGCAAATAAGATATGTTTTATAAAAATGATTGCTGTATCTATTTTATGTCCCTTAATATGTGTTCCTAAACTATGCAATATAATTGAACTTACATTTATTTTTCCAGAACGAAGGATGGCCTGGCCTATTATTCTCACTGGAAGGCAGTAAACAAGGCTATTACCATTTGCCTGAAATTCTCGTCCAAAATATACAAAATAGTTGGTGTTCACATCAAAGCAGTTATAAGAAATGGCAAAGCAAGGTGAGAACTGCTGCCATTCTCCTTTGTAGTAACAAGATGTTTATTGAAGTCATCATTTGCACCAGTATGGGCACTATAGAACCAAACAGGATAGGACTATGGGGAAAAAAAAAGATTGGGTACTATACATTATTTTATTTATATATTTTTTTTATTCAGTTATATTTATTAATAGGCACACAGTCATCAAACATCTGTTTAGTCAGATTTCATTATGAAAATTCAGCGCTCAACCTATCTATGCTATTTGACATATGCCAGCATTATATGTGGAAAGTTGGTATTAATGGACATTTTCACACAGAAGATGACTGATAGGAAATTGAAGGAAAAATCCTTTGGAGGTGCGCACAGCTGATAGCCGAGATGTGGCTTATACACAGTTTCAAAGTAGGCAGAGTTCCTGGATCATCCAGCAACCAAAGTAGACGGCAGCACTCTTAAAGGGAAGTGGTTGTATAAATCTGTAGAAGCAGAGAAAAGAGAGGCGCCTTATGGGACAGTATCGTTGTAAAACATCCAAGATACAGGGGATAGCACACACTGATGTCATGGTACTCACAAGGATTATGGCATAAACGTATGCCTCACTGAGCAGGACGGGACCTTAGTCGCCCGCCAGACGGACCAATGGGGATCAGATACCGGAACTCCAGGGACCAATCCACAGCTACAGATTGTGGGAGCATCAGGTGAAACAGATTGTCCGTGGAACAACCAATCACTGTGAGCTCCTAGTTGGAGAGACAGGTGGCCGGACTGCTGCCATTTTGGACCTTGCGTCTTTTCAGCTCCTCAGTATGTGGAATCAGTTCCCCCAAATAATAAGAATGTGTTTGCATCTGGAAGGTTCACAGATAAATATCTAGAATTGGAATTCATTCTTATTATTTGGGGGAACTGATTCCACATACTGAGGAGCTGAAAAGACGCAAGGTCCAAAATGGCAGCAGTCCGGCCACCTGTCTCTCCAACTAGGAGCTCACAGTGATTGGTTGTTCCACGGACAATCTGTTTCACCTGACGCTCCCACAATCTGTAGCTGTGGATTGGTCCCTGGAGTTCCGGTATCTGATCCCCATTGGTCCGTCTGGCGGGCGACTAAGGTCCCGTCCTGCTCAGTGAGGCATACGTTTATGCCATAATCCTTGTGAGTACCCTGACATCAGTGTGTGCTATCCCCTGTATCTCAGATGTTTTACAACGATACTGTCCCATAAGGCGCCTCTCTTTTCTCTGCTTCTACAGATTTATACTGATAGGAAATTGCTTTCTATGATGGTCTACAACCAGCCTAGTAGCAATTGATCTGCTCTATCAATAGCCAGCAACGTGACTAAGATAATCGGTATTGATTGAGCACATTTGTGCATTAGGGGCGGAGATCTTGACAGAACACTTCTTCAATGTGAAAGTAGATGGATTTTTAACCTGGATACTCTAGTCCCTAATGGATTTAATGAGGAAATCAATCTCGGACATTTCTTATAATAATCCCATCTAACTTGTATACAAATAATTATATATGTCAGTAATGATCTTAATTTTGCTTATCTGGCACGTCTACTCCTCTTGTTCAATATTATATTTGTCTATACTAATTTTAACTAAACTGCCAAAACGCTGCTGGTTTTGTAGTGTGACTTACATGCAATTTTATGTTTCCAAGTGTATAACTAACACAATAAAATTAGCAACAATGTAAGCTGTAAATAGTTACTTTTCCCTTAGCAATGAGGGGAACCTATATTGGCTAAAGTTCCTGGAGGGCGTTACACACTGAATTCCCTTTAAAGAGGAAGTGTTACTTGCAATCTATACAAGCCCGGATGAAGTCTATCACAGGTGAAATGTACTTTGGCGTTTCTCAGCTTTAAAGTGATGGTAAACTCTGCTATTGCTAAGTTGCATAATTAGATTATTTATTACTAACAATATAAAAACGCAATATCCATTTTCAAATTGTTTATGCATTATTACCTAATTTTTAGTTTTTAATAAATTCGTTGTTGCGCTGCCTCGCTCCTCCCCTCTAATTTACTTTCAGTAATACACTGAAGTCTTACCTATTCTCCACCCTCTTTACATCTTACCCAATTTGCGCGCTCCTGATTTTGTGAATTTAGACGCATGCGCATTAGAGAGGATTACGTATACCAGTCACTTGTAGTGGATAGATATTGCGAGCGGTCAGTCCCTTCTTAAACGAGCACACTTATTTATATAATAAATATAAGTAAATGTATAAATACTTGATTTTATCACAAATTATCTATATCTTATGTTGTTATAAAAAGTAAATAAGAGCCAGAGCGCATGCGCTGAATAAACAGGAACGCGCAAATTCATCATCGCTTTTTGAGGCTACTGATTGGTTGACCGTATGCTGCGAGGAATGCAATACTGCGCTTGCGTGAATTGGGTTACATAGAAGTTTAGGCTTACCTATTGGTTCAATATTATAAACTATCGATGTGACATCACAGGAGGAAGGATGAAGACGGCATTAGACGGAGCTATTACATAAAGATTTGTAAGTGTTTTTACATAGATAAGATAATATGATTTGGAGTGTGTAAACTGAATAAAATGTTAAAATAACAATATTAACTTCACTAGATACAGAGTTTACCATCACTTTAAGGACACTAACAACAGACAAGAGCCTCTTGGAGGATTCTTACTACTACCATTGCAGTGCGAAAGGGAAGTGTCTCCTAGTCACTGGTTGCTAGAACGTACCGCAATTTGTGTTCCGTATCTTAGGGAGCAGGCATCGGGTTTAGCTCTGGTTTTGACTCCTGGCTTGTTATTTGACTTGTGGACTTTTTATTATTTTTTTTGTTATGAATAAAGGTGTGATTATTTTTGCACTTCTCGTCTCAGTCTGATTCCTGGCACCCTGACACTGTGTCTCTTCGTTTCCTGCATCGGACGGACTCTCTTCAAGCAAATCAGACGGATCTTTTTCAAAGTTTATTTTCAAGGACTGTGGCCACACACACCTTTGTATAAGTGCACTATCCTTATGCTTATGGAACTTCCTTGGATGATACATCATCATTGGATAAGTATTTTTATACTCTTGTGGGCCCCTACCTATATGTATCCCTATCTATGTGTTTAACTTTGGAGTATCTGCTGATCTAGAGCTCTAGCTGTCGTACTGGTGTTCTTAATGAATATATTTATTATTCTGGTGTATTGTCACACATATTTGTACACATTTTTGTTAACTTCTATTATCACAAGTTGATAGTATCTGTATTCACTGTAACAGGGGTACTACCCTAAGTGATTAATCCAACTTCTATTTGACAAGAGTGCTGTTGTGGGGTCTCTGTTTTTTTTTATTTACATAATAGCCAGAAATCCCTTGCCTTCATTTTATTAGAACAAAACAATAGGAAGACTCATATGTACTAAACAATGTTAGAACATAGTAACATACTGCACTATTCTGCAGACAGAAGAGAGGCTGTATATGGACATTGTTTAAAAGGAAGTTCATATAGGATGTGCTGAGACAGACTATATGGACATTGTTTAAAAGGGAGTTCATAGCTCAAGTGTATAAATAATTCATGGTTACATAATAAATTAATTTATTTCATGGTGGTGAGAATTCCACTCCTGGCTACTAGGAGGAGGCAGAGATTCTTAAAACCCCAAGAGCACTTAAAAACCCTCCCACCTCACTGGTCTGACGTATAAACAAGCAAAAAATAAAGAAAAGAAAGGTAGGAAAGGATAAGAGCAACAAAAGGGAGCAGGGAAGAGAGAGGCACACTTGAACTGTAGCTAGCAAAAAATACACCAAAATATATAATAAATTATCAAAATAATGGTCGGGTCCTGTGGGCTCTCACCACCATGATATAAATACATTTATCAGGTAAGCATAAATGATGTTTTCTTTAATAAAGATGGTGAGAGTCCACAAGCCATTACTCCTGGGAACAAATAACCAAGCTGTGGAGTCCACGATAAATAATGATTATATATATATATATATATATATTTATTTACTCTCAGCTTTTTTTAAATTTATTTTATTCACAATCCTTATATTTCTTTTACACACACACACACACACACACACACACACACACACACACACACACACATATATATATAAAAATAAATACGGTAATAAAAGTTACTGTGCAGAAACAGCTGCCTGGAGAACTTTGCTATCAAAAGCTTCTTATGAGGAAACAAAAACATTAATATTGTAGAATTTAGTAAAGTTATGTAAGGAAGACCAAGAAGCTGCCAACAAATTTGATCAACAGACGCCTCATTCTTAAAATCCCAGGAAGTATGAATTGACCTAGTAGCAGTGTGCTTGGGATCATGATTGTGCTGAAAAATAAAACCATTCCCAATCAGGCGCTTTCTAGAAGGTATGGATGATGAATTAAAACCTGTCTGTACTTTTCAGCATTCATGATCCCATCAATTTGGACAATATCGCAACACCACTGGCAGAAATGCAGCCCCAAACCAGGACAGACCCTCCACCAAGTTTCATTGAAGGCCGCAAGCACTTTCCATCTCCCCCCAACTATTCTTCTAACATATTGTCGATGATTGGACACAAAAATTTCAAACTTGGATTTGTCACGCAATAATACTCTTCCACTGATCTTCATTACAATCTTTGTGAGCTTTAGCATATCTTAGTCTTTTCACCCTGTTCCCCTTCCGAAAAAGTGGTTTCCTGGCTGCTACCCTTACACAAAGACCATTCCTGATCAAGCTGCTTTGGATTGTAGAAGGGTTAACTTGGCATCCAGATGAAGTCCTTGCTGGACTTCTTCCGGTCCTCTGACAAACTTTTCATCAGATTTTGAAAATTTTGTTGGCCTTCCAGTCCTTTTTTTGTCCTTGACCTCTCCTGATTTTTCAAATTTCTTTATAACAGGATGAATACCACAGAATATTTTCTTCTAAGAAAGTTAAGCACATGGGAATGTGCTTTAGCGCAGTTGATTTCACTTTAGTTAGAGATACTTTATTCTGTTTAGTAAGCGCCATTGTTTCAGGTTATTGTGCAATCGATAAAAGGAAAAGGCTTTCTTTAGTGCTCCCCATAGAAGACTGTCGGAAGAGGGAGTTAGCACGGCCGTGATATCTGAAGTCATGATGTTAACATGCTGGAGACTTTCGCTCACTTACTGACTTTTTAATTTTAACTTGTAACACTAGCACTAACCTGAAAGCACTAATTCTGTACATTGAACGATAAAATATTAGCGCGCCACTTGTAATCTAGCTTAAATCGTTTCACTATTCATAATTAAACATTTTATATTATGATCTCAAGGTTCTTACTATACCCCTTTAAGTACTTTTTTTTGGTAAAAAGCAATGTGCTGCCTTTCAAGTGCTTGTTACCTTTCAATATACAAGAAAATTATTTAAAAAATCAAAAACATACAACTTGTAAAATATAAAAAAAAAAAATTTATTTAAAGGGACACCGAACCCAATTTTTTTCTTTCATGATTCAGATAGAGCATGCAATTTTAAGCAACTTTCTAATTTACTCCTATTATGGACAGCACTTTTTTATTGGTGGATGAATTTATTCACCAAACAGCAAGAACAACCCAGGTTGTTCACCAAAAATGGGCCGGCATCTAAACTTACATTCTTGCATTTCAAATAAAGATACCAAGAGAATGAAAAAAATTTAACAATAGGAGTAAACTAGAAAGTTGCTTAAAATGTCATGCTCTATCTGAATCATGAAAGAACAAAATTGGGTTCAGTGTCCCTTTAAATGTATTTTAAACTGTTAAGACTGCTGAATCATTTAATAAATACACAAATTTAAGTAGTTAAAGGTACTGTTATGGCTAAAAAAGAAGAAGCTTAAAACCCCAGGTACAAAGAGATGGTGAAAATAAATCAGTTCAAATAATTTTTTATGGATAATATTCAGTTAAAATTTGATGTACATTTGTTTTTTTCAAGTGTTGAGTTCCCAGTAATTTCAGCACAAATGGAAAAATAAAATATATGCAACATAATAAATAATACTGTAGCTATTAATGTACACACATAAATTATATAAATGTCTTGTGACAAGCTAATAATTGAAGTTCACATAGGGCTAAGCCAGTCAGCACAAATGCACAGGACAGGAAGCCTTGGTAATCGTGCAAAATAAGCCCTCATAGATTTGAGTTTAGGACAGTACATGAGGCTATTTGAGGAGAAGTGAAAGTCAGCAAGCAAGTCTGCACGCACATACATTACTGACATATACTGTAACATTAGCTAGAACACCAAGAATGTATGCAATACACAGAACTCCTTTTCCATAGCTACCTCTGGGACCAACAATGTTATTTTAATTGAAATGTCATCATACCAGGAACGTTTTCCATCAATATAAACACTCAGGGGCTTTGAGGACATGGCTATATCATCCTCCAGTCCTTAGATCCTCAAGGTGCAGAGCCTTGGAGGAAAGTTCCAGAAAGAGTTGTGTTTGTACAGAGCAAACTATATTTTTGTACAGTGCAGAGATATATGGCAAACTACTAAAGATTACAATAACAACTTGTTCCTGCACATAACTTTCAAGTCTAAACCGCAGAGGCCTAAGACATATGTTAATAGGGTGAAGACCTAAAAACACATTTACAGCCATTAAAGGGACAGAAAAAATATGTGTAATATTAAAGGAACCTGAAACGCAATTTTGTTATACTTATTATGCCTATTTTTATTTTTTGTAAAAATTGCAAATTTGTCAAATTTCCACTCTCCCAGAGAGACAGGTGCATTCTGTGATTTTCAGAACCCTGAACCTATATGCAGCAGGGTGATTGGTTGATATATTTATACAGTAATATTATTGGCCACAGCAAAGGAGATAGGAGAATACAACACTCATTAAGCTTCAAAGTGAGGTTGCCATATTGCCGCTTTAAGAAACGACACTTATGAAAAATATATATGTCATGAGCTGTTTAAAGAATTGTTTAAATAATGTTCCATTATAAGACCCTGATATATGCACTTTTCAAGTGTCCCCACTAAGGGGCTAGATTACGAGTGGAGTGCAATTGATCTCTCCCCCTTGTGTGTTAAGTTCGGAGGCTTTTTGCACGTATCGGGTAGCGTGTGTATTACAAGTAAAAATAAAAAAGTTTTTGCATGAGTGCTAACCCGAGACGCAAAAAGCTGAACTTGGAATATCGCAAACGCGCTTAAAGGGACAGTATACACTCATTTTCATATAACTGCATGTAATAGACACTACTATAGAGAACAAAATGCCCAGATACTGATATAAAAATCCAGTATAAAACTGTTTAAAAACTTACTTAGAAGCGCTCAGTTTAGCTCTGTTGAAAAGGTAGCTGGAAAGCCCATTGCAAGTGGCAAATAAGACACTCCCCCTTCTTTTGCATATGAAAAGACCCTTTACACAAACAGGAGCAAGCTGGAGAAGGTAGCTGACGGTATTCACATAAAACTTTGGGGCTTGGTTAGGAGTCTGAAAATCAGAGCAATGTTATTTAAAAATAAGCAAAACTATACATTTTTTTTTTATAAAAAACTTTATGGGCTATATAAATAGATAATCTACAAAACATATATGCAAAGAAAAAATGAGGGTATAATGTCCCTTTAAGTATTAACCCCATATACTTTAACCCTTTGAGTGCAAATGACGGCTCTGAGCCGTCACAGAGTTTCTCACTCTGGTGCTAATGACGGCTCAGAGCCGTCATGAGCACTCTGCCACCTTGAGGGAGATCTGGGGGCTCCTAACCGCTCCTATCCCGGCGATCGTGCCTGTAGAGTGACAGGCATTGCGGGGCTTCAAGTGATGCGTGGTGACGTCACGCGCAATGACGTGATGACGTCACCGTGCAACTTTATTTATACTTAACAATGCTAAGTATAGGAGGAGGGGGCATGCTGCTTAGAAGCCTGTATCTCAGGCATCTAAGCAGCTACAGACCCCCAAGACCCACTGTTCGAAAGGTAATCGCCTAACCTTTCCAACACTCTGTAAAAAAAAAAAAAAAAGTTAAAAAAAACTTTAAAAAATAAAATAAAAAATTAAATAGAAAATATTAGCACCCAGGTGGGAAAGTGCTTAGCACTCAAAGGGTTAATGGAGTGCAAAAAATGAAAAGAAAAAAAAAAAACTAATACCCAACTTGTGCACAAAACCAATCCCATTTTCTCAAGTGTGCTAACTGAACATGAAATAATTCCCATTCCAATGTTCTTCATATATAATGTATCTATCTATATATAGTTTGACAAAGATACCCTCTCCTTGGGTATTTGGTCCCGGGAACAGCTTTGACACACAGTCTTCACAGCAAAGAAACACTCCAAACACACGGGATGTAAAAGCCTTGGCCTGTTAATTCACAATTTGCAGGAATACCGTTTCAATATAAACAAAATAAATCTTTGCACAATGGTGCTAACTAAACAGAATACAGTATCTCTAACTAAAGTTGTGTGGCTTTTCCACACAACTGCAAAATTACAAAAACAAATTTCAAACCCTCCCAGGCCTAGAACCTCTAGACAGCAGCAGAACTCCATATCGTTTGTCTTTCACATACAGGCTCTAACTAACAGCACACAGTATTTAACAGGAGTTAAAGGGACAGTCTAGTATAAATTAAACTTTCATTATTCAGATAGGACTTTTAATTTTAATTGACTTTCCAATTTACTTTTATCATCAAATTTGCTTTTTTCTCTTGGTATTCTTAGTTTAAACTAAACATAGGTAGGCTCATATGCTAATTTATAAGCCTTTGAGGGCTGCCTCTTATCACATGCTTTTTAAATCTCTTTTCAACACAAAAAGACAGAGAGTACACGTGGGCCATATAGATAACACTGTGTTCAGGCACAGAAAGTTATTTAAGATCTAGCACAATACAATGCTAAATGCAAGACAATAGATAATAAACAGTCACAGTCATGTGATCAGGGGGCTGGAAGAAGGTTTCTAGATACAAGGTAATCACAAAGGTAAAAAGTATATTAATATAACTGTGTTGGTTATGCAAAACTGGGGAATGGGTAATAAAGGGATTATCTGTCTTTTAAAACAATAACAATTCTATGGTTGACTGTCCCTTTAATTGACCTTAATTAGCTGCAGGAGAGAAAACATTAGCTTGAAGGAAAACCTGAACTGGTTTCCTCACCTGCAGTTCTCTGCCGCTCTGCCGGAGCCAAACTTTAAAGTGCAGTTCTCTGCCACAGTCAAACTTTGGAGTAGATTATCGGCCTAGTTAAAAAATAAACTTTAATGATTCAGATAGGGCATATAATTTTAAACAACTTTCCAATTTACTTTTAGCATACATTTTGCTTTGTTCTCTTGGTATTCTTAGTTGAAAGCTAAACCTAGGTAGGTTCATATGCTAATTTCTTAGCCATGAAGGCCTCTTATCTGAATGCATTTTGACATTTTTTCACAACTAGAGGGCGTTAGTTCATGTATGCCATACAGATAACATTGTGCTCATGCTCGTTGAGTTACCTAGGAGTCCGCACTGATTGGCTAAAATGCAAGTCTGTCAAAAGAACTGAAATAAGGGGGCAGTCTGCAGAGGTTTAGATACAAGGTAATCACAGAGGTAAAAATTGTATTAATATAACTGTTGGTAAATGCAGAACTGGGGAATGGGTAATAAAGGGGTTATCTATCTTTTTTAAACAATAAATATTCTGGTGTAGACTGTCCCTTTAATAGTACATTTACAATTCCATCAAAAACATTGTATAATATGTTGGGAAACATAGATTCCATTATACACAATCCCATTAGCTCTGTCACAATCTATCTATCTCTCTCTCTATATATATTAATCCAAAAAGATGCACTCCATATAACAATTTTCACAAATGCCAAGGTGCTCTATAGTCAGTCCAAATATCACAGCAAAGATAAGCACTCATTGGACTTTTCAGTAAAACTACACATTTATTGTTCACAGATTAAAAACAAGGCATAACGTTTCGAAACCACATAGGTCCCTTTGTCAAATGCAAATACATCCCCAAACAATCTTACCTAAAATCCCCTCTCTAACCCTCACCTTATATACCCACGTGTAAATTACCAATCATCCTATACAGCTGGTAGACTCCGGCGCCATCTGCGCTGTACGGAGCGTATTATGAGCTGGCAGCGCTATTGTGACGTCATTGCCAAATGTCGGTCACTCCCATATTGCGTGTACTGGCTCCCACACTACTTTTGACAGCTGTCAAAACAACAGGAATGCTAGAGAACACATGCAGTAGTGCTGAGCATGTGGATCTCCCATAGCGCAATATACCAGTCCACAATTAGTGTAAAATCCAGCAAAAGGGATATAACATAAAAGTGAATAAAAACAAGATAAAAGACCTATACTACAGGATTACTAAAGATGACATATTAAACTATCTTGATGTAGTGACGCCTCATATGTCTCTGGGAAATCTTATCTTTGAATAGATACTGAGGTGCCAAAAACAAAATGGCCACAATCTTTATTGATTGTGTGGAAGAAATCATCACAGTTGGGTAGATCAGGTTTGTCCAATATAAGAACATATAGTCATAGCCAAAAAAGTGTGGGGCTTCTTCCAAAGGCCCATGCACAGTCGCATGTCAAACACTGATCAATGTATCCATATGAAATGACAAATAATGGATGAGCAAAGACATGGAGAGTCATCGCTGTTTTAGGGATCTTCATTGTTTGCCAAAAAAAAGGAGTGAAATCCAGTATAGTATTAAGGTCCTTAGGGGCCACCGTGTCCAACATAAATATCCATTTGGATTTCAAGCTCAACAATTTCTGGGCTCTATTGACCCCCCCCCCCCCTCCGTAGAGGTGTTATGTGGTAAATCAGCATGGCCTTAAGGCTTGACAGGTTATGTTTGTGCCGTGCAAAATGATAAACCTACTGGTTGCTCCGAATCACGCTTTTCTATGGCCTCCCGAATGGCAAATTTGTGATTGCCCATGCATTCACGGAAGGTGGTAGTCGTTTTCCCGACATAAACAAGTGAACATGGGCAAATGAGTAAAAGATTACATAGGAACTTGTGCATGTCAATCTGTGATTGATCTTATACCTTTTATTGTAATGGGGATGTTGGAATGTAGGTCCACTTTGCATGCTGTGACATGTGGTACAATCGCCACATTTGAAGCATCCCAATTTTGTGGGTTTGAGCAAACATGATTTCTGGTAACAACGTACAGGATCTATATCCACCAGTATATCCCTCAAATTGCTGGCATGACGATATGCCATCCTTGGAGGTTGCATCTTATGAAATGGAAGACCCCTATCATTCTTTATAAGTTCCCAGCGATCTCTCAACAACGTGCTCATCATAGTGTGTGTTGTATCAAAGGTAGTGATGAAATTCAGCCTATCTTCCTTAGGTGTTTCTGTAATTTTATCATTTAGCAATTCATCTTGTGTTCTAGTAAGAATTTTAGTCCTGATGTCATGTATCAATTTAGGGTCATACCCACGAGCAATCAATTTCTTTTCCATTTCATCCATCTGGTCCAACATGTATAGCACCTCAGTATTATTCCTGACCACCCGAGTGAGTTGAGAGAATATCACCCTCTGTTATAAAGCAGCATTGGGGGCCTAAAGACACTATAAAGACATTAAGATCAAGAAAGTGTATTTCATCAATGGAAAATTACATCTTAAATTGAATTGGTGAGTCAAGGTTATTTAATTCATGTACCCATGTTTGCAAATCTATTACACTCCCCCTCCACACCAGGAATACGTCATCGATGAAGCGGGTGTAGTGTATCACACTCTGGTGTAAGTGTGGTCTCATAACAAATTTGGACAAGATGACCCTAACTGCCTGGATGCCACGTGTGTGTGGAATACAGGTATATAGGCTTTCCACATCCATGGTGGCCACAATATCATTAGGTTGTAGCCAACTGGATATTTTAAGGGTCTTAATCAGAGTAGCAGAATCTTTTAAATAGGGAAAAGTATTTTTCACAGTAGATTGTAAAAAGAAATCTACAAAAATCGCTATATTTGAACAAAGTGAATCATGGGCGGAGACAATGGGCCTACTGGGGGGATTCATAAGAGTCTTTGGAACTTTTGGCAACAAATAAAACACTGGTATCTTTGGATATGAGGTCATTAGAAAATTAAATTCTGATTCATTTATGTGTCCTGCTACTAAGGCAGAAATCAGGAACTGATCAATTTTTGTTTAAAATATGTTAGTGGGACTGCCTCTCAATTTTGTGTATACACCAGTATCAGTTAACTGTCTAGTCATTTCCATTCTATAGTCACTGTAATCCGTAACAACAATACCACCACCCCATCCGGACGAATGATGATGGTATTGTCATTTTTTAAATCTTCTAGGGACTGTAATTCATTAAGATTCTTGTGCAAATATCAGAGTTCCCACCACATTTTATATTTTTTCTGTTCAGTCTCTTCAGACATTTTCATAGTTGCCAACATTTAAAAAAAAAATCCCAGTGACACTTTGCAGCAGAGCAAACAGGTAACCAGAGTATTGATGACCCACTGTTCAACTGGTCCGCCCACTCAGTTCTGCCATCAAAACACACCCATTTGATAGTAATAGTATAATTATCTACAGCAGTAGCAAAGTGATCCCCAGTCTTTTACAACAAATCACACAGCTCCTTACCTAGTGTGGAGGAGCTGTTTGTGTTTTTTTTATTCTGATTTGTGGCAGTTTAAACATTGATCACTCAGAGAAAGTGCAGCAAGGAATCCCTGCCTAGACCTTCTCTGGGTGATCAAGCAGAGTACTTGAGGCATGTACAGCCTCACCGGCAGCTCCTTCCCATTAAAGGGACAGTATACACCAATGTTCAAATAGCTGCATGTAATAGATGCTACTATAAAGAAGAATATGCACAGATACTGATCTAAAAATCCAGTATAAAACCTTTTAAAAACGTACCCAGAAGCTCCAAGTTTAGCAGTGTTGATTAGGTTAGCAGGAACCCCCCCTCCCTGATTATACAAACAGAAGCCAGCAGTAGACTGAGAAAGTAAGTCTACTTCTGACACTTGGGGCTTGGTTAGGAGTCTGAAAATCAACACAATGTTATTAAAAAATAAGCAAAACTAAACATTGTTACAAAAACCCTTCCAGATGGGCTATATAAATAGATCATCTACAAAACATTTATGCAAAGAAAATTTTGGTGTATAATGGACATTTAACTTGTGTCACACATGCCCCAGCTCAGCTGCAGCCCTCCAAATCTCCTTGAGGGGACAATTCATGGGACTAAAAAAATAAAAATCTAGGGACACACAACAAAATCCAGGGACTGTCACTGTAAATCAGGAACTGTTGGCAACTATGCATTTTTACATAGTGCTAACGACGGCTCTGAGCCATCACAGAGTTTCGCTAGCACAGAGCTGTCGCTAGCACTCTCCCACCTTGAGGGAGAACTGGGGGCTCCCACCCACTCCTACCCTGGCGATCGGGCCTGCATAGTGACAGACATCACCAGGGCTTCACGTTATGCGCGGTGACGTCACGCGCAATGACGTGATGACATCACCGCGCAACTTTATTTAAAAATTTACAATGTTAAGTATAGGAGCAGGCGGCATGCTGCTTAGAAGCCTGTATCTCAGGCAACTAAGCAGCTACAGACCCCCAAGACCCACCGTTGTAAAGGTTATCGCCTAACCTTTCCAACAGTGTAAGTCTTGGGGATCTGAAGAAAAAAAAAGTAAAAAAAATAAAATAAAAAAAAAAAGTGAAAAAATAAATATTAAAAAAAAAAATAAAAAAAAATTAAAACATCTTAGCAAACAGGTGGGAAAGTGCTTACTTCTATTATCTAATTTGTTTCATTCTCTTGGTATCATTTGTTGAATGTGGTATGAAGGAGCAGCAATGCACTACTGGTTTCTAACTGAACACATGGATGAGCCAATGACAATCGGTATATATCTGCGTAGATAAACCGTTCAGCAAATGATAACAAGAGAAGGAAGCAAATTAAAAAATAGAAATAAATTGGAAAGTTGTTTAAAATTGTGTTCTCTATCTGAATCATGAAAGAAAAATTTGGGGTTTCATGTCCCTTTAAGACATTGAAAGCTCTTGCTATTAAACTATATGGTTTAATAAACTTACAAAATATTCAGTTTCTATGTATGAACATCTCACTTTAATAATTTAGGGGAAAAATATTTTTTTCTTTTTCTAATGTGCTGCCAACATGACTCTCAGGAGGCTTAGTTGAGAGGATGTGTGGACTCCAACAACCCATAAATGCACTCAAAGGAGTTTAATGTATATATTTAACAATTTCATATGAGGTATTTGAGAGTTTTTGTTACGCGTAATGTAGCATCTTTAATAATGTAAATGCATAAATTTATGCTTTTTAAATATTAATAGATAAACTGTTTTATATATGTGTGTGTATGTATATGTACATGTGTGTGTATATGTATATATGTATGTGTGTGTATGTATGTATGCGTGTGTGTATGTATATATGTGTGTGTGTATGTATGTATGTGTGTGTGTATGTATGCATGTGTGTATGTGTGTGTATGTATGTATGTGTATATGTATGTGTGTGTATGTGTGTGTTTGTATGTATGTGTGTGTGTGTGTGTATGTATGTATGTGTGTATGTATGTATATATGTGTGCGTGTATGTATATATGCATGCATGTGTGTGTATTCTAAGGGAAAAATATGTTAATTATAGCGTTCCAAAGCAAACATTAAAAAGCATAGAAATTCTAAAATTAAATTAATAGTAATGTCTAGCTTTTGAATATTTTATTAGGAACAAACATTTTGTAATTATTTTGATATTATATATATATATATATATATATATATATATAGAGAGAGAGAGAGAGAGAGAGACGATAGGGTAAAGAGGTGCAGACTAGAACAATGGGCGGGTTCGTGGACTGTCACCACCAATGAAGAAAGGAATTTATCAGGTAAAAACCAAATTATGTTTTCTTTCTTAAGGTGGTGAGATACCACGATTCCTCACTGTTGGGGACTAATACCCAAGCTGTGGAGTCCACGAAAAAATGGGTACAACCAAATAAAAACAGGAAAGACAGGCAGTTATTTACCATATACTACAGCCTGAAGAATGTTGCTACCAAGAGCTGCCTCCACTGAGGCAAACATATCAAATTGATAACATTTTGTGAAAGTATGTAAACATGACCAGATTGCAGCCTTGGAAATTTGCTGTACTGAAGCCTAAAGGCCCAAGAAGTAGATAGAGAAACAAGTTGAATAAGCTGTAATATGTAAATCCAGCGACTTTCCCGCCACCAAGTAAGTTCTGTGAATCAAACTCTTTAACCATGAAGCTAAAGTAACAGAAATGGTCTTTCGACCCTTGCATTTATCAGAAAACAAAACAAACAAACTTGAAGAGTCCTGAAAGTCCTTAGTAGTCTGTGTATAAAATTTCAGGGCCCTGACCACATCTTGATTGTGTCATAATCTCTCCATAGAACACAAGAGAAAACAACAATTTCCTGGTTAATATTCTTTGAAGAAACCACCTTAGGTAGGAAGCTAAACAAAGTTTGTTAAACTGCCTTGTCCTGATGAAACACTAGATATGGAGGATCACAAGAAAGAGCCGACAATTCAGATACTCTCCTAGCCAAGGAAATATGTAACAAAAACAAAAAATTTCAAGAAAACTACTGAATATCCAATGAATGGATTGGTTCAAAGGGGGGAAAGATTGCAAGACTCTTAGAACCAGATTCAAATTCCACGGATGAAAAATAAACTTGATAACCAAAGCCTGAATAAATGCCTGGGTGTCTGAAAGATGAGAATGTTTCTTTTTAACAAAAACAGAAAGCGCTGAAATGCAACCCTTTTTTGAATGCAGGCTGATGGCCCCTCGCCTAGGCCAACCTGAAACAAATTGCAAGATTTAAGAAATTCTAACATAATGCCATGTATATACTCGATTTGAACACCAAGAAAAATAGACCTTCCACACTTTTTTCTAGCGACAGGCTTGCGAGCTTAAATTAAAGTCTCTATGACAAAGCCAGAAAACCCCTTTGAAATAAATGTGATAACAAAAATCATAAAAGGAAAACCAAATAAAGTTCTGAATCAAGGATATGTCTGTGTCCTCTAGATGAGTTTTTCAGCTTGTTAGCATTCCTCAGTGAGATCCCATAAAAAAGGAAACAGAAAATTGCAACATAGTGTGAATCTGTAATGGCACTTTGAGGAAGTAGTTGTTTTGTAACAAATGACTACTCACATTTGTTGGAGTTTTCCACTAAGCTCAAGGATATGCGCACTCCCACTTTATACTGATGGGAAAACAGTACACTAGGCAAAACTTGGATACAAATTTATTTTAAAATATATAAAAGCGTCACATAAGCCTTGATAACACCACAATGTAAGGGTACAAAAGCAGATATGCTGTAACAAATGCTTCAAATCGCCAAACTTGCAAAGAGGTAAATGGATCAGCAGGAGTGTGACCGCTGAAACCAAAAACCTTTTTAGTAGCAAGACAATAGCGCTAAGCCCCCAGGTGTCCTGGCTAGTGTAGAGACGCAATAAAACTCAATATAGAACAGTTCAGTTCCGATGTACGTTTCGCTGGTATGCTTTGTCAAGGAATCCCTTGACAAAGCATACCAGTGAAACGTACGTCGGAACTGAACTGTTCTATATTGAGTTTTATTGCGTCTCTACACTAGCCAGGACACCTGGGGGCTTAGCGCTATTGTCTTGCTACTAAAAAGGTTTTTGGTTTCAGCGGTCACACTCCTGCGGATCCATTTACCTCTTTGCAAGTTTGCCGATTTGAAGCATTTGTTACAGCATATCTGCTTTTGTACCCTTACATTGTGGTGTTATCAAGGCTTATGTGACGCTTTTATATATTTTAAAATAAATTTGTATCCAAGTTTTGCCTAGTGTACTTTTTTCCCATCAGTATAAAGTGGGAGTGCGCATATCCTTGAGCTTAGTGGAAAGCTTCAACAAATGTGAGTAGTCATTTGTTACAAAACAACTACTTCCTCAAAGTGCCATTACAGATTCACACTATGTTGCAATTTTCTGTTTCCTTTTTTATGGGATCTCACTGAGGAATGCTAACAAGCTGAAAAACTCATCCAGAGGACACAGACATATCCTTGATTCAGAACTTTATTTGGTTTTCCTTTTATGATTTTTGTTATCACATTTATTTCACATTTTTTTCTTTGTGATATTCGGTATATTTATTGTAAGAAAACCCCTTTGAGAAAGAACTAATCATGTTCCACCTATAAAGAGTCAAACTGAGCGACTGAATATTTTGATAAAAGAACGAACCTTGATATAAAAGTTCTGGACATTGAAGAAGACACCACAGAGGAGTATTGAACATCTGAAACAGATCTGCATACCAAATACAGCAGGGCCCGGCAGGAGCTATTAAGCTTGCAGAAATTCCTGCTTGATCTGAGCAATAAACCTTGGTACAATTGGTGGAAACAAACTAGATGGTAAGACCAAGTAACTGTTAGTGCATCTATCAATTCCGCTTGAGGATCTTTCAACCTTAACCCATATCTGGGGAGTCTGTAGTTCAGACATGATGCCAGGTTTATTTCCAGGTGACCCCAGTGATGCACCAACTGTTCAAAAATGTATTTATTAAGAGGCCATTTTTCCGAGTGTTAAATCTGACAACTCTGATAATCCGCTTCCCAGTTCTTGACCCCATGAATGTGAATTTCAAATATGGTTCACTGATAAACCTCTGCCGAACTCAGAATATGAGAAACCTTTATCCAGAGCACTGTGAGTACCAACGTGATGATTGATATAGGCTACCACAGTGACTGACCACGAATGAAAGGAAATTATATGAGAATAGGCCAAGCCTGGAGGGCTCTGAAAATTGCACAGTCACAGAGTCCTAAGACATTTATGTGCAGCCTCGCTTCCCCAGGCAACTACACTTCATGGGACCTTCGAGAGACCCAGACTGCGCCACAAACTAACCTGGCAGCTGTGGTTATTATTTTCTATGACGGACGCACTAAAGGATCTAGATGGATTAACTGAGACAGGTTGGTATGGTCTCCCCTCCAGTGAAGAAACGAGGGATTAACAGTCCTTCAAGGTAAAAGGGAGCTTGAACCAGCATTTCATCTAAATGGGGCATAACCGCTATACCCTTTAATGACTGATAGCAGTGCCCCTAAAGCTTTGGCAAAGAACCTGTGGCCTGTAGTGTAGCCAAACCAAAAGAAAAAACTACGGCTGACAGTGTCTGTCCAGAAAAGCAAAACCAAGAAGATGGTGATATTCTTTGTGAATGTGCAATTAAGTATTCTTCAAATCTAATGTTGTCATGAACTAACCCTGGAGAACTAAAAGAAGGATAAATCTGATAGGTTCAATCTTGAAGAAGGAACCCTCAAGAACATGTTTCGGATTTTAGACCCTGAATGGGTCTGAATGATGCCTCCTTCTTTCCCTTCCTTTGGTCTGTTGTAGGAACAAGATCCACTCCCATGTCCTCCAGATCCTGGACATTCTGCTTTCTTTGAGACCTAAAAAAGAAGAAGCCTCAATCAAGGACGCTATAATCGGGACCTTTGCCTGTACCCCTGAAAATTCCAATTACCCAGGTATCCCGAAAACAGTGAGATCAGGCCTTCTGAAAAAAGGTCAACCTCTCCCCATCAGAAGCGAGTCTGGATCGGGGCTGCACCTCCATGCATATTTTGGATTGGACATCTTAAGGGGGTAATGACACTTAAAATGGCAGTGCAACGCACAGTTAGAAAACTGTGAAAATAACAGCGTGCGTAATAAAAATTTATTCAAATACTGAGTGTTTGTTACAGTATAAAATAAGTATGTAATGTTAGTAAAAGGAGTTATCCTGACAAATGAGGTTGTAAACATGATAGCATGGTCTGTAGTATGCTGGCTATGATCTACAAGAACTAATGTACTTACTGATAGCATGTGGGCTGTGTGAGGAATGCAAGTACTTACCCAGCAATTGCCCACTTCACTGATCTTACCCTGAAGTAATATAAGGATTCAGTAGAGAGCCCATCCAGTACTATTACTGACAGTAGAGCATATAATGAGGGAGTACATCTTCATGGCCAAAAAGGAGGGGGCTAAAGGAACCGTCCCTGCAACCTCTGAGACAGACTTATGACCATGACTTCCGCAAGGAGATTTACACTGCATAACCAGTACTCTCCTAAATCCCTCTCTTCCAAGTTTCACCTTATGAGGGAAAGTGGGATTAATATCCCTGTAAATAAAAAAAATCATGAGCACCTATATCTCCACCTGCTCCTACTAACGAGGCAAAGAAATACTGGGAGGGCCAGCGATGTAAGAAGGACAATAAAGCTCTTGGTATAGGGCGTGTTTGTCCTGGACTCTCTCAACCTTAAGAAATAAAATGAGCAGATCAAATTCACATGCATTAAATACTCTGCAGCTGGTTTAATAAGTCATTGGAAACACAGTAGGTATAGTAAAAACATTTTTTTTTTAAATATAACCATAAAGTACATGCAAATTACAACCCATGTGCATGTATTTATTTTTATTGGTGAGAAGTCACTGATGTCCCCAGCGCTTGGAGGAGACACAAGTTTATGGTTGCATCAATTCACCTTCACAAAACACCAAAATAAGGATGTTATACCAATATTGTTTAATAAAACTAATAATTAAAAATCAGGGCCGCAACTAACGATTATTTTCATAATCGATTAATCAGTCGAATATTTTTTCCATTGACTAATTGGATAAAATAAAAATTATTTTTTCCTGTATTTAAAATAAAATCCACATACTGAGTGTTACAAATATAAACTTCAGACTAAAACTTTACATGAACACAACTGTTTGTCCAATTTTTAAGCAGCAGAACACATTTTTATAATTAAACAAAACAAAACCACGAACTGTTTCAAAAGAGGTAGAACTAGAAAGACGTAGACTATCACTGTTTATAACATTCTGATATTCACTCTTTTAGAAACTTTGCATTGAAATGCAAAAATGTCAACATGTCTATATGCTCCTGGCTGGGGTTGGCTCTCTCTTTTGCAAGCTGCAGCAGAGAAGAGGCACTCAGATGGTGTTGAGGTGCCTGAGATACATAAGTAGGGTTTTGCCAATTTTACCAAGGTGGGATATTTATCTTTGTTAACTCTCCACCAATGCAAGGGGCCTCTTAACAAATTAAGTCTGGACTTCATCTCAACATAAAAATATCTTGAATATCTATATGCAATGGTAAGCAACCAGCTATAAGGTTAGGGACAAAAATATCTAGTCCACTCTTAAAATAACAGATATATACTTATAGAGATTGAATTTGGTACATATTACAATTAATTATTTTAAAAAAAAAAACTAAAAAAAGTCAAAAGCACTAAGAACTATATATCAATAACAGGACAAAGCCTTACACATTTATCTATAATCAGCAATAGCAAGCAATCAGCTAATAATTGTGCAAACAGATAATAGTGCACCACAATTTAAATAACAAATCCCACCAATCTAGAGCTAGGTGTAAATAACAAGCTCAGCACTATATCATGCAAAGCATAATTCCAAATCACCTGATTTAATATAAACAATCAAAATGATGACTCCTATTTTATTTATGGGTTGCATATAAGCCAGGAGTAGTTGTACTTATGCTGTTTTGAAAAAGTGAAAAGTAAACGTCTGTAGACGTCCTTTAGGATAAGGGCATAACCATAAAACACAATACCATGTGCAGGAGCTCATTGGAGTGAAGCAGCTGGTGCTGTGCACAGACCAACTAATAGCAAACTAATTGATTATGAGATTTGTTGACAACTATTTTCATAATCGATCATCATCGATTAGTTGTTGCAGCTCTAAATCAGAAGATAAAATGTATTATTTTTGTCAGGTTGCACAATTTTGCAATTTATGCAGAAAATTAAAGATGTAAAATATCCAACTATAAAAATATTAGATATATTTTAAAATAGCAAAACATTCTGATTTCCTAGAGGAGGTCTTAACCCAGTCTAACAATGTATTCATGTTACTAACCCAGTCTAAACTTATTCAGCATAGGAAAAAAAAAAATTTGCTCAGTTCTCCCGTTTATTTTGATTCCTTAAAATTATGTAATAGTTTAGGGAACCTAAGTGGGGTAGTGAGGTAATAAAGTCCTCTTAAAATCAACAGAACCCCCAAAACAGAATCAGTGCTGAGGCTAAGAGGTATTTGCCATTGTTATGTCAATTAGCTAGTAGCTGGAAGGACATAGAGCAGGACTGCAGCTTTTGAATAAGGGGTCTTAAGATTGCCTTTTTATTGTGGGGGCAACAAACAAGTTACTCCCCCTCCCTATGTCGTTCCATACGCCTATCAGGTTTTCACAGTGATTAGCTGATAACCACTTGTCTATGTGACCCCTCATGAGAAGGGAGCCCTTTAAAAAAAAAATAAATAGGGGTCACTTACCATGTTGTAATGCTTATTTGGGGGGGGGGGGATAGCGGTCCATAATGCACCTAGTATACAGGTGATTGACATTTATAATAAATAAGCCATCTCTTCTTTCATGTGTGTGTTGTATGCTTTGTTTAGGGGGTTGGTGCTCCCATAGCGTAAACACATTAGGTAGATGATTGCTGTTTTTGTGACAATTATGTACCAATATCAGGGGTATGAGATGTATAAGACATTGAAAAGAGGGGCTCCCCTTTTTCCATACTGGGGTCTCATACCCCTAAGTGTTTTATGGGGAGAAGGGACTCTAAAACTACCCCTCCCCCTCTTTAAACAAAAAACATGTGTATACCTGGGGCAGCTGATTAAAAATATTCTTGTGGGGCAAGGGGTAACTATCTGCATGCTAGGGGGGGGGGAAATTACCCTTCATTTGAAAGCAAGGAGTCTGAGCAGGGGGAAGATAGCGGATCCATTAGTGTCCCCTCTAGGCAAATAGCATTTATATATGGCAATCGCATGCATCTTACAGGGGTCTATTGTCTGGGGGCAAACATAATTCATTACAAAGCCTCAAAACCAGGAAAGTCCACCCCTGCAGGCAATCAGGAAACAAACAAACATTTTGTTCCCCTCTGCATTGAAGCTGCATCAGAATGTGTAATGTCACTGCAAGATCAAAATTTAAATGTAATAACATAGAAATGAAAGAGTACAATACTGAAAGGATACAATCTAAAATGTTTAGTAATATAAAATACAATGCACAAAGTGAAAGTGTATCAAAACTCTTATATCATGCAGTGCTATCTTGCACTGGCCTTGTCTCTGCTTCACATACATAAATGAGAGAAATCTCGCAGTGCTGGAGAGTTCCGCCCTTTTTCTTTTGGAGCCGGCCCATTTGTGGTTCAGCACCCGGGTAGCACTTGTTGATTGTGTCCCTTTAAGTAGGAAAGCTGAAGGGGGATTAAATACCTCTCTGAGGGTTTCCGCAAAGGCTTCTCAGTATCCGGAGAGTAGATTGTTTATTTCCCTTAGTATAGAGGTTGCCTCCATGGTAAGGATTCCCTTATCGGGTTGTGCACAAATTGTAGCTCCAGAGTGTATTTTTGGATAACTGGGTAGGACAGTAGTTTAATGTAAACTGAGTGCTGCGTAACGACAGGGCCAAGAGCGGTTGGTGTAGCAAAGGCCTTGATCTTAAAAAGGCTCCAAGTACTGATGAGTATATAAAATGAACAAAAAATAGTCTACAAACTAATTAAAAGCAGCTACACCCAAAAATAAACACTATACTCCTCAAAAGATAGTGTGTGATGCAAAGACAAAGAAATGGCGAGGGTGGTGCTAAAAACCTAAGTGATGAGTTTGGATATATATCTATATCATCAAATATAAGATAACAAATATAAAATACAAATTTATTATACTCAATAAACAAACTATATGAGACACCGGTGTCTATACATTAAGGTTATACCATATGAAACACAATATTAACACATATGTGATAGGATGTTCACTATGTAACTGGTTAAAATATCTGCTAAATGTATCAGATAATAAAATAAATCTTAAAAGCATATATATTGTATTAAAAACATGTACAATGTATTTCTGCGTAAATACACATAAGCAATGAAAAACGGATGTATAAATGATAATATTTGATTCAGTCTCTCTAATGGCTGATTCGTTAGAAGAACAAATGTCCACAATTAGCAGCAGATTCGTTGTTTTTAGGGGATAATGTAAACATAGTTTAAAACCAATTTATCCTTTGATATTTTTTAGAAGATGGACGATTTATATTAAGTTGCTTGTATTGTCTTATTTCATATATACAGGAATAATACTTATATCGTTTTGTAAATGTCTTATAGCAACAGATATAAGTGTTAATATCGATATATTGTTTCTGTCCTTTTAAAATTCTAGCAAGATATTGCTAATTTGTTATGTTATAAGTCGTACCTGTTTTTTCAATGTGGGATGATGTGGATAGTGTTCCTTATTATGTTGTGCTCCCCAGCGGCTAACCCCTCCGGTGTTTGTATTCCTGGGGTTCCACTCCGCTCCTCGTATAGGCCCCAGTCACCTCCGTTAGACTCATAATACCCAATGTGAGATAAAATCAGATCGCTATATTGCCTGCATTTCTCAGTACTGTATAGCGTAAAAACAGAATTTATGCTTACCTGATAAATTACTTTCTCCAACGGTGTGTCCGGTCCACGGCGTCATCCTTACTTGTGGGATATTCTCTTCCCCAACAGGAAATGGCAAAGAGTCCCAGCAAAGCTGGCCATATAGTCCCTCCTAGGCTCCGCCCACCCCAGTCATTCGACCGACGGACAGGAGGAAATATATATAGGAGAAACCATATGGTACCGTGGTGACTGTAGTTAGAGAAAATAATTCATCAGACCTGATTAAAAAACCAGGGCGGGCCGTGGACCGGACACACCGTTGGAGAAAGTAATTTATCAGGTAAGCATAAATTCTGTTTTCTCCAACATTAATTTGTCCGGTCCACGGCGTCATCCTTACTTGTGGGAACCAATACCAAAGCTTTAGGACACGGATGAAGGGAGGGAGCAAATCAGGTTACCTAAACGGAAGGCACCACGGCTTGCAAAACCTTTCTCCCAAAAATAGCCTCCGAAGAAGCAAAAGTATCAAATTTGTAAAATTTGGCAAAAGTGTGCAGTGAAGACCAAGTCGCTGCCTTACATATCTGGTCAACAGAAGCCTCGTTCTTGAAGGCCCATGTGGAAGCCACAGCCCTAGTGGAGTGAGCTGTGATTCTTTCAGGAGGCTGCCGTCCGGCAGTCTCATAAGCCAATCGGATGATGCTTTTAAGCCAAAAGGAAAGAGAGGTAGAAGTCGCCTTTTGACCTCTCCTTTTACCAGAATAAACAACAAACAAGGAAGATGTTTGTCTGAAATCTTTTGTAGCCTCTAAATAGAATTTTAGAGCACGGACTACGTCCAAATTGTGTAACAAACGTTCCTTCTTTGAAACTGGATTCGGACACAAAGAAGGTACAACTATCTCCTGGTTAATATTTTTGTTAGAAACAACCTTAGGAAGAAAACCAGGCTTAGTACGCAAAACCACCTTATCTGCATGGAACACCAGATAGGGCGGAGAACACTGCAGAGCAGATAACTCTGAAACTCTTCTAGCAGAAGAAATTGCAACCAAAAACAAAACTTTCCAAGATAGTAACTTAATATCTATGGAATGTAAAGGTTCAAACGGAACCCCTTGAAGAACTGAAAGAACTAGATTTAGACTCCAGGGAGGAGTCAAAGGTCTGTAAACAGGCTTGATCCTAACCAGAGCCTGAACAAATGCTTGAACATCTGGCACAGCTGCCAGTCTTTTGTGTAGTAAGACAGATAAAGCAGAGATCTGTCCCTTTAGACAACTTGCAGATAATCCTTTCTCCAAACCTTCTTGTAGAAAGGAGAGAATCCTAGGAATCTTTATCTTATTCCATGGGAATCCTTTGGATTCACACCAACAGATATATTTCTTCCATATTTTATGGTAAATTTTTCTAGTTACCGGTTTTCTGGCCTGAACCAGAGTATCTATCACAGAATCTGAAAACCCACGCTTCGATAGAATCAAGCGTTCAATCTCCAAGCCATCAGCTGGAGGGAGACCAGATTTGTATGTTCGAATGGACCCTGAACAAGAAGGTCCTGTCTCAAAGGTAGCTTCCATGGTGGAGCCGATGACATATTCACCAGGTCTGCATACCAAGTCCTGCATGGCCACGCAGGAGCTATCAAGATCACCGAGGCCCTCTCCTGATTGATCCTGGCTATCAGCCTGGGAATGAGAGGAAACGGTGGAAATACATAAGCTAGGTTGAAGGTCCAAGGTGCTACTAGTGCATCTACTAGAGTCGCCTTGGGATCCCTGGATCTGGACCCGTAGCAAGGAACCTTGAAGTTCTGACGAGACGCCATCAGATCCATGCCTGGAATGCCCCATAATTGAGTTATTTGGGCAAAGATCTCCGGATGGAGTTCCCACTCCCCCGGATGGAATGTCTGACGACTCAGAAAATCCGCCTCCCAGTTTTCCACTCCTGGGATGTGGATCGCAGACAGGTGGCAGGAGTGATCCTCCGCCCATTGAATTATTTTGGTCACTTCTTTCATCGCCAGGGAACTCCTTGTTCCCCCCTGATGATTGATATATGCAACGGTCGTCATGTTGTCTGATTGGAACCTTATGAATCTGGCCTTTGCTAGTTGAGGCCAAGCCCTGAGAGCATTGAGTATCGCTCTCAGTTCCAGAATGTTTATCGGGAGAAGAGACTCTTCCCGAGACCATAGACCCTGAGCTTTCAGGGATTCCCAGACCGCGCCCCAGCCCACTAGACTGGCGTCGGTCGTGACAATGACCCACTCTGGTCTGCGGAAGCTCATTCCCTGGGACAGATGGTCCAGGGTCAGCCACCAACGGAGTGAATCTCTGGTCTTTTGATCTACTTGAATCATTGGAGACAAGTCTGTATAATCCCCATTCCACTGTTTGAGCATGCACAGTTGTAATGGTCTTAGATGAATTCGTGCAAAAGGAACTATGTCCATTGTTGCAACCATCAACCCTACTACTTCCATGCACTGCGCTATGGAAGGACGAGGAACAGAATGAAGCACTTGACAAGAGCTTAGAAGTTTTGATTTTCTGACCTCTGTCAGAAAAATCCTCATTTCTAAGGAATCTATTATTGTTCCCAAGAAGGGAACTCTTGTCGACGGAGACAGAGAACTTTTTTCTGTGTTCACTTTCCATCCGTGTGATCTGAGAAAGGCTAGAACGATGTCCGTATGAGCCTTTGCTTTTGACAGGGACGACGCTTGTATTAGAATGTTGTCCAAGTAAGGTACTACTGCAATGCCCCTCGGTCTTAGAACCGCTAGAAGGGACCCTAGCACCTTTGTGAAAATCCTTGGAGCAGTGGCTAACCCGAATGGGAGAGCCACAAACTGGTAATGCTTGTCCAGAAAAGCGAACCTTAGGAACTGATGATGTTCTTTGTGGATAGGAATATGTAGGTACGCATCCTTTAGATCCACGGTAGTCATAAATTGACTTTCCTGGATAGTGGGTAGAATCGTTCGAATGGTTTCCATCTTGAACGATGGTACCCTGAGAAATTTGTTTAGGATCTTCAAATCCAAAATTGGTCTGAAAGTTCCCTCTTTTTTGGGAACTACGAACAGATTGGAATAAAATCCCATTCCTTGTTCCTTTATTGGAACTGGGTGTATCACTCCCATCTTTAACAGGTCTTCTACACAATGTAAGAATGCCTGTCTCTTTATTTGGTTTGAGGATAAGTGAGACATGTGGAACCTTCCCCTTGGGGGTAGTTCCTTGAATTCCAGGAGATAACCCTGAGAAACTATTTCTAGCGCCCAGGGATCCTGAACATCTCTTGCCCAAGCCTGAGCAAAGAGAGAGTGTCTGCCCCCCACTAGATCCGGTCCCGGATCCGGTCCCGGATCGGGGGCTACTCCTTCATGCTGTTTTGTTAGCAGCGGCAGGCTTCTTGGCCTGCTTACCCTTGTTCCAGCCTTGTATCGGTTTCCAGGCTGGTTTGGGTTGTGAGGCATTACCCTCTTGCTTAGAGGATGCCGAATTAGAGGCTGGTCCGTTCCTGAAATTACGAAAGGGACGAAAATTAGACTTATTTTTAGCCTTGAAAGACCTATCTTGTGGAAGGGCGTGGCCCTTTCCCCCAGTGATGTCTGAAATAATCTCTTTCAATTCTGGTCCAAATAGAGTTTTACCTTTGAAAGGGATGTTAAGCAATTTTGTCTTGGATGACACATCCGCTGACCAAGACTTTAGCCAAAGCGCTCTGCGCGCCACGATAGCAAACCCTGAATTTTTCGCCGCTAATCTAGCTAATTGCAAAGCGGCATCTAAAATAAAAGAGTTAGCCAATTTAAGTGCGTGAACTCTGTCCATAACCTCCTCATATGGAGTCTCTCTACTGAGCGACTTTTCTAGTTCCTCGAACCAGAAACACGCTGCTGTAGTGACAGGAACAATGCACGAAATTGGTTGTAGAAGGTAACCTTGCTGTACAAAAATCTTTTTAAGCAAACCCTCCAATTTTTTATCCATAGGATCTTTGAAAGCACAACTATCTTCGATAGGAATAGTAGTGCGTTTGTTTAGAGTAGAAACTGCCCCCTCGACCTTAGGGACTGTCTGCCATAAGTCCTTTCTGGGGTCGACCATAGGAAATAATTTCTTAAATATAGAGGGGGGAACAAAAGGTATGCCGGGCTTTTCCCACTCCTTATTTACTATGTCCGCCACCCGCTTGGGTATAGGAAAAACGTCGGGGTGCACCGGAACCTCTAGGAACTTGTCCATCTTGCATAATTTCTCTGGAATGACCAAGTTGTCACAATCATCCAGAGTAGATAACACCTCCTTAAGCAGTGCGCGGAGATGTTCTAATTTAAATTTAAATGTTACAACATCAGGTTCAGCTTGTTGAGAAATCTTTCCTGAATCTGAGATTTCTCCATCTGACAAAACCTCCCTCATGGCCCCTTCAGATTGGTGTGAGGGTATGACAGAACAATTATCATCAGCGCCCTCCTGCTCTTCAGTGTTTAAAACAGAGCAATCACGCTTTCTCTGATAAATAGGCATTTTGGATAAAATATTTGCTATGGAGTTATCCATTACAGCCGTTAATTGTTGCATGGTAATAAGCATTGGCGCACTAGATGTACTAGGGGCCTCCTGCATGGGCAAAACTGGTGTAGACACAGTAGGAGATGATGTAGTATCATGTTTACTCCCCTCATCTGAGGAATTATCTTGGGCAATTTAATTATCTGTGGCAGTACTGTCCTAACTTTGTTTGGACGCTATGGCACAATTATCACATAAATTTAAATGGGGAGACACATTGGCTTTCATACATATAGAACATAGCTTATCTGAAGGTACAGACATGTTAAACAGGCTTAAACTTGTCAACAAAGCACAAAAAACGTTTTAAAACAAAACCGTTACTGTCTCTTTAAATTTTAAACAGAAAACACTTTATTACTGAATATGTGAAAAAGTATGAAGGAATTGTTCAAAAATTACCAAAATTTCACCACATTGTCTTAAAGCATTAATAGTATTGCACACCAAATTTCAGAGCTTTAACCCTTAAAATAACGGAACCGGAGCCGTTTATAAATTTAACCCCTATACAGTCCCAGCTATAGTCTTTGCTGAGACCCAACCAAGCCCAGAGGGGAATACGATACCAATTGACGCCTTCTAGAAGCTTTTCCAGCAATTTTTAGATCCTCACACATGCATCTGCATGCCCTGCTCTCAAAAAACAACTGCGCAATAATGGCGCGAAAATGAGGCTCAGTCTATAACTAGGAAGGCCCCCTGACTGGAAAAGGTGTCTAACACAGTGCCTGCCGTTTAATAAACGTTCCCAAAGTTTATAAATGCAAATTGTCAGCATAAATATGAATAAAATGCCCAAATAAAGCAATCGATTTAGCCCATAAGAATGTCTACCAGTTTTTTAGCCCATAATAAGCCCTTTATTCTGTTTGTTTGACTAAGAAAATGGCTTACCGGTCCCCATGAGGGGAAATGACAGCCTTCCAGCATTACATGGTCTTGTTAGAAATATGGCTAGTCATACCTTAAGCAGAAAAGTCTGCTAACTGTTTCCCCCAACTGAAGTTACTTCATCTCAACAGTCCTATGTGGAAACAGCAATCGATTTTAGTTACTGTCTGCTAAAATCATCTTCCTCTCACAAACAGAAATCTTCATCCTTTTCTGTTTCAGAGTAAATAGTACATACCAGCACTATTTTAAAATAACAAACACTTGATAGAAGAATAAAAACTACATTTAAACACCAAAAAACTCTTAACCATCTCCGTGGAGATTTTGCCTGTGCAACGGCAAAGAGAATGACTGGGGTGGGCGGAGCCTAGGAGGGACTATATGGCCAGCTTTGCTGGGACTCTTTGCCATTTCCTGTTGGGGAAGAGAATATCCCACAAGTAAGGATGACGCCGTGGACCGGACACACCAATGTTGGAGAAACTGAATTCAAATTCTTTTAGTAGAGCTCCCCAACGGCTAACCCCTCTGTGGTTATGTTACCTGGGGTTCCGTTATGATCATCTAGTCGATCCCAGTTTTCCTGGTGTTACCTTTCAGTTGTGGATTTCACAGGGATATAATTTTTGGAGTTAAGTCCGTAGCAGCTTTTAGCGTTGTAGCTATCAATCCAATCTGTTCATTTACAGATGGTTGCCCGATGTGTGCACACATATAATCCAGGTGAGTCGGGTCAGGTGATCTACGCACACATCGGCAACCATCTGTAAATGAACTGATTGGATTGATAGCTACAACGCTAAAAGCTGCTACGAACTTAACTCCAAAAATTATATCCCTGTGAAATCCACAACTGAAAGGTAACACCAGGAAAACTGGGATCCACTAGATCAGTGATTTTCAACAATTTTTTTGCCGTGGCTCACTTTTTTACATTAAAAAATCCTGCGGCACACCACCATCCCAAAATTTTACAAAATCACACATTGTAGCCTAATACAGCATATATTAGACATCATAATGATTGTCTGTGAATGAATGTCAATATGTCATGGTTGTAAATGATGCCTGCCTGTCTGCCTGATGAGCCTATCACATCAAAACAAGCAAAGTTTAAAAAATATGTCACACTGTTCTCAGTCTGCCGCGGAACACCTGAGGATCTCTCACTACACATTAGTGTGCCGTGGCACACTGGTTGAAAAACACTGCACTAGATGATCATAACGGAACCCCAGGTAACATAACCACAGAGGGGTTAGCCGTTGGGGAGCTCTACTAAAAGAATTTGAATTCAGTTTTTTCGCTATACTGAGAAATACAGGCAATATAGCGATCTGATTTTATCTCACATTGGGTATTATAAGTTTAACGGAGGTGATTGGGGCCTATACGAGGAGCGGCAAAGAAACCCAAGGAATACAAACACCGGAGGGGTTAGCCACTGGGGAGCACAACATAATAAGGAACACTATCCACATCATCCCACATTGAAAAAACAGGTACGACTTATAACATAACAAATTAGCAATATCTTGCTAGAATTTTAAAAGGACAGAAACAATATATCGATATTGACACTTATATCTGTTGCTATAAAAAATTTCCAAAACGATATAAGTAGGGATGCACCGATACCGATACTAGTATCGGTACCGATACCAAGTATTTACATGAGTACTTGTACTCGTGCAAATGCACCGATACTTAAACCGATACCTCTACTTCCTACCCATATGCTATCTTGTGGCGTCTTTTCAAACTGCATGTTCCCATTTCATTTTAAACTGGAGTGGAGACTAAACTAAAAATTGTTTACTACTGTTCTGCCAATACAAATTGCTGTTATTTGTATTATTGTAGGAGAGATCACTGTACCTCGTTCAGACAAACCCCTGAAGTACTGGGCAGTTATTAAACAGATTTCCAGCTCTGGCTAAAATTGCCCAAAAATATCTTTCTGCCCCATGAAGTAGTGTGGAAACTGTTCAACTTAGAGTCGAAGCTCCATACACATGTCAGATTGATGTTATATAACAGCCCTACAACCCAATTGCACACCCCTTTAAATGTAATATTTTATTGTAATATTTTTTATTTATAAACATGTTTAGTGAACTTTTTTATTATTTCATAATGTCTTTTGAATTACAGCCCTTTATAATTATAAAGAATGAATCTTAAATAATTAGTCTGTTTTGTGCTTGGTAAACTGTCACATGAAATTAAAGAAAAAGTATCGGTAATTGGTATCGGCGAGTATTTGAAAACAAGTATCGGTACTTGTACTCCGTCATAAAAAAATGGTATCGGTGCAACCCTAGATATAAGTATTATTCCTGTATATATGAAATAAGACAATACAAGCAACTTCATATAAATCGTCCATCTTCTAAAAATATCAAAGGCTAAATTGGTTTTAAACTGTGTTTACATTATCCCCTAAAAACAACGAATCTGCTGCTAATTAATTGAGTACATTTGTTCTTCTAACAAATCAGCCATTAGAGACACTGAATCAAATATTATCATTCATACATCCGTTTTTCATTGCTTATGTGTATTTACGCAGAAATACATTGTACATGTTTTTAATACAATATATATGCTTTTAAGATTTATTTTATTATCTGATACATTTAGCAGATATTTTAACCAGTTACATAGTGAACATCCTATCACATATGTGTTAATATTGTGTTTCATATGGTATAACCTTAATGTATAGACACCGGTGACTCCAAGTACTGATGCCAGCAGCAATTCCGTTAATACTAAGCTTATTTGGTGTGTCTTCAATGGGGGATTTCAATGATATAAATGTCTCATATGGATGATTCCTTCAGAAGACAATATCTCAGGAGTATTGTTGAAAAGCTGGATCAGCATGCAGTTATGCGCCTGAACATGGATGCGACACGGACGTTCCCCCCTCCTTTTACTATGTTTTTGAGCCCTGCAAAGCAATATTTGCAGGATCCTGCATTTGTACGTAAGTATGATTAAATCGCTTGCTGAATGCTCATATGGAACAGAACAGGGAGCAAAAGTTTGACTGTGTGTTTAACCCCTTTGCACAAAATATATATATTGTGACAAAAAAAAAACCACACTCTTCTTTTGGGTAGTTTGTCGCAGGATCAGCAAAGGTTCCAGATCTTTTTACAGCAGAAAAGCACCACACACTTTAGTTCAAATTTTAACAGGTTTTTCAGTTAAAATGTTAAGAAGTTATAGTTGCTCCTTTTTATTGCAAGTATACACACCATAAACTTAAAGAGACAGTCTACTTGAAAATGTTTATTGTTTAAATAAATAGATAATCCCTTTATTACCCATTCCCCAGTTTTGCATAACCAACACTGTGATATTTTTACACATATTACTTCTGTGATTACCTGCTATCTAGCCCTCTGTAGACTGCCCCCTTACCTCAGTGCTTTTGACAGACATGCAGTTTAGCCAATCAGTGCTGACTCCTAAATAACTCCATTGGAGTAAGCACAATGTTATCTATATGACAGACATGAACAAGCACTCTCTAACTGTAAAAAAATATTAGAGGCGGTTTTCAACTTTTTAGAAAACAGTTTGAGCCTACCTAGGTTTAGCTTTTATAAAAAAAAAAAACAAGAGAACAAAGCAAATTTGATGATAAAAGTAAATTGGAAAGTTGTTTAAAATTGCATGCCCTATCTGAATTATGAAAGTTTAATTATGACTAGACTGCCCCTTTAACAAAATGAAAACTAAATTAGAACAAACTAGAATATTAAATACTTAATAGGTTTGTTGTTACTTTTCTTAATTTCATGGTGTGTATATGTGTGCAAAAAAGGCACAACTATAAGTTCTAAATATTTTAACTGAAAATGTTTTTGTCTTTGGATCTGAATCAAGATTGCTAAAAAAAAAATAGACCACTGTACTGCTTCTCTGAGTATTTAACTCGGTTCTGATCCAAATTTTTTTCTCTCTCTCTATTGCACTTTATTGCTATGACAGGTAGCAAGCCGCCTTCTTTGCCCTCTTCTGTGGTCAGCATAAATCATGGCCAAAAGGAAAAAACAACTGAGTTAAATCAGTCTTGGCATTCAACCAGAGACATTTTCTTATGCTTACAGAAATATCCAACATAGTTAGGGCAATATTAATAAATTAGCGTAAAATAATTCTGGCCTTTATGGCAAGTTTTCTGGTGCAGCAAATTTAAATTATTTTTTTGTGGTGATTTAGTTGCTCATTTTGGTACACATTTCCTCCATCTATACATTTTCCTTTCATTGCCCTAGTATTAGTTGATGTGTTAATGATATTTGTTCCTGCAGCAAATGTTCTGCTGCCAGCAACCATATTTCTGGTTAAAAACAGACAGGTTTTATGATTGAGAGCACAGGGTATCAGACACTATTTGATGCCATTTTCTTGCAACTGGTGTGCTAAGGAAACCTGCTTTACTTGTGTAATGCAGCTGTAGTCATAAGGCATAAAGGTTAAGGATGAGTAATTTCCTTCCCAAAGTCTACTATCTGCATCATGTGACACACACTATATCCACCTCACAGAAAACATGCATGGAAATACTACAAATGGATTTACTAGAATAAAGAAACTTTATCAGTAAGAAAAACCTTTTCAATTTCTCATTCTTCAATCAAGCCTGTTTGTTACAGTATGAATATTCTCCATTAAATTAAAAAGGAAAGCCTCTTACTGAAGAGACCCCTTATAATAGTGAGCTATGCCACTGCTTTAATAAGCAGAGTGTAGTAAATGGCTGATACCATGTTTAATGCCACTGTCATTACACTGACTTTACCTGGCTGTAACAACTAACATCACATTGGTACTGGATATTCTAACACTTGCATCACTTCAATTCCCTCTCATAATCTCCTAACAGAACTACTGTATTATGAACTAGAGTTTATCAATATGTATTCTGCCATTATGAAGAAGGAATGGTGATTTATGAAGTATTGTACCCTGCCAACTTTGTCAGTTATCTTAGAAAACATAAAATGTTGTTTTATCAATTTGAGCAGAGGCTGTATTAATTTATGAATTACAAGAACATAATTCTCAATTATATATGGTATAGTTTAGAGGCCCTTAATCGTGTTTACAATTTTAACCCCTTGGCGACCAAGGACGTGTCAGGCACGTCCTACAAAGGGTGTCAGTTAAGGACCAAGGACGTGTCTGACACGTCCTTGGGTAATCTGAGCGCTCAAAGCGATCAAGATCGCTTCGAGCCGCTCAAACAGTATTGCAGCAATGTCTCAATGTTGAGGCATCCTGCAATATTGTTCCTGACTGCCGGGCTCCTTTTTGATCGCTCCCAAGGAGCGATCATTCCCGGTTTCACTCCACGTGGAGCCCAGCAGTCAGGCAGAGCATCGGAAGCCTTTGGGCAGGCTTCTGATGCTCTGTAAGTGTGCTAAGTGCCTCGGTGGGTCGAGGCACTTAGTAAAATAACATAATATATTAAAAAAATAATAAAAATATATTTATTTTTAAATAAAATAGCCCCATATAGCCCCCCCCCTCCCCCATATGGTTTCAAAGATGGCGATGTCCAGTGCATCATAGGGCTTCTGGGCATGTCCTTAGCCTTGCCTCATAATAGGGGCAGGCTAGAGTCATCCAATCTGAGCTTGCCACAATAAAAAAAAAATGACAATAAAATATTCCATTTGTCTGACCATGTCAATATTAGTAAATATTGACTCTGACCAGTGTGGATCTCCCTCCCTCTCCTCACTTGAGTTTTTGTGGGAGAGAGAGCTCTGTGTTTAGGAGAGAGATATATATTTGTTACAATAACCCCTAGTTTGCCAGTGATCACTATAAGCACTTTTTTTGCTCTCTCTGCATATTTTTAGGGGTTATTTTTTTTTTTAGTAATTTTTCATGAGACCCAAAGGCTCTTTTCAGAGCCATTTAGCTAGTTTTAATTCATTTTTGTAAACAATTGTGAGATCCCTAGCTTGCCAGTATATAAATAACTGGCAGTAGCACAGCAGCACTTTTTTGCTCTCTGTGCATTTTATTTAGGCGTTCATTTTTTTTTTTTTTAGTATTTTTTTGAAACCCAAATGCTCTTTTCAGAGCAATTTAGTTAATTTTAATTTTGTCTTGATTTTTGTTGAGTAATTTTTTTTTCTCTGTGAAAGATAAAAGTAAATCATGTCACAGAGAACATATAGTGAGAAAGCGTATGCCATCCTTGCGTCAGAGCCAGACACTTCTATGTCTGATTAAGACCCCAATTTTGACCCAGCCATATGCTCATATACATAATTAGATACAGTCTCAACTGATAGTGATGTATCTGTGGCTGCTAGCCCCCCTGCCAGAAGGAGACGTGTTGCTCAAGCTACCATTGCTGCTGAAGAGTGGGTAAAGCCTCATCACCAGAGGCCAGATATCCCACCCTTCACTGCAAATCCTGGCATAAATGTGGATGTGGCAGGATTTAGCCACTAACAGTTTATGGAGGTGTTTCTGGGCGATGATGTATTGGGGAACATTGTAGCCCAAACTCATTTATATGCCCATCAGTTCCGTGATGCAAAGCCTGACACTTTTTTGGCAAAGCAGCAATGGGCCCCCATCGATGTGCTAGAATTAAAAAAATTCTGGGCATTGACTATGCTGATGGGCATCATTAAAGAAACTCTCCATCTACTCCTACTGGAGCAGTAGCCCCATTTGCTCTACCCCCATTTTCTCCCAGAGTATGTCGAGGAAGAGGTATGAAATGATTCTACATTTCATGGACTTCAGCGACAATAGCCTGTGCCACCCTAGGGAGCATCCCCAGTTTGACAGGCTGTATAAAATCCTCCCCCTGATTACCCACTTTACTGCCAGGTTTGCAGAGGCTTATACACCTGGAAGGAATATATGCGTGGATGAATCCCTGATGAAGTATAAGGGAAGGCTGGGATTCAAGCAGTATATTCCTTCCAAGCGCTACAGGTATGGAGTAAAGGTGTATAGGCTCTGTGAGAGCGAGACTGGGTATACTCAGGCATTCCATGTGTACGAGGGAAAGAATAGCCACCTTGACCCTCCGGGCTGCCCAGAACATATGAGAACCACTGGCAAGATTGTCTGGGACCTGATTTTACCCCTAATGAACAAAGGGTACCACTTGTATGTAGACAATTTTTATACAAGTGTCCTTTTGTTCAAGCTACTGTACTGTTTTGATACAGTAGCTTGCAATACAATTTGAAAGAACCATGCAGGTTTCCCAGGACAACTTGCATGCACCCGGCTACAAAGGGGGGAGACCTTAGCTTTGCGCCAAGAGGATCAGTTGGCAGTTAAGTACAGCGACAAGAAGGATGTATACCTTCTTACCACCATCGACACAGAGAGGACAGTGGAGGTCTCTGTACGTGGCAGAGCTGAGAGCACAATGTGCATCAAGACTTATAACCGGCATATGGGTGGGGTTGATCTAGCAGATCAGCTGCTGCAGTCCTACCTAATCTGGAAGACAACGGCCTGGTACAAAAAAGTTGCAATTTACTTAATGCAGATTGCAACCCACAACGCTTTTTTGTTGTTCAAAAAAGCAAATCCTGAAATAAAACTAATTTTTTTTACAGTTTCAGCTCCAGATCATTTCGGGGATTTTGTTCCAAGATGCACCTGCTCCCCGGGCGGTGATGGGAATGAGCTGATTTGGGGTTATCCATTTTATTCTCAAAATCCCCCCTACTGTGGTGAAGCAGAATCCTCAGAAAACATGCAGAGTCTGTACCAAGAGGGGGCAGAGAAAGGACACCACCTTTTACTTTCCTGATTGCCTTGGACTCTGCATTAGGGACTGCTTCAAGCGGTATCACACACTGGTACATTTTTTTTTTTTTTAAATATTTTTTTTTATATTGAAGTCAGAATATATATTCACAAACAAGATTCGCCCTGAGGCCAATGTTACAACAGAGTGAGTAAAACATTGTCTATAAACTGACATTATTAGAGAACACACACTGGTACATTTTTTATTTTTTTTAAATTTGACGTTGTGTTTTTTAAGGTTTTTTTTGGCTACGTTTACGGTTACTGAGTTTTTCTTTGTGTTTTTTTTACTTTTACTGTGCCAGATTTTTAAATTTAATTGTTCTATTTTTTATAAGTTCTAAAATTGGTGCTGTATTTTACTAAAACCCCTGTCAAACCTATGCATGGGGCGTATGGGTGTTCTCAGGGGGTCTTGCAGAAAACAACTTGGAGTGTTTTCTTGCAATAACTTACAACAGGTTCTCCTAAATCATAGTCAAAATGCAATGTGTGTGTAAAGATGAAAATTGAAAAATTACCACCATACATGTTCTCCAATTTTTTTGGCTAAAACGGTTGCATCAAACTAAACTAAAAATAGGCCTATCAGAAGAAATGCTCTCACTTTCAACTCAAATTACAATTCATACAATTGTAACTGAACCTTGCATAAAACAACCTGGAGTGTTTTCTTGCAATAACTTACAACAGTCTCTCCTAAATCATAGTCAAAAAAATGTGTGTATAAAAATGAAAATTGAAAAATTACCACCATACACTTTTTTTGGCAAAAAAGGTTGCATCAAAGCACTCCATATACAATACCTTGGGGTGTCAACGTTTCAAATATATACACTTTCATGGCAATAAATAAAACTGGGGTATGCAATAGGCCCCAAAATAAAGATAGGCCTATCAGAAGAAATACTCTCACTTTAAACTCAAATTACAAGTCATACATTTGTAACTGAACCTTCCCAAAATCCTGGCAAACCTATGCATGGGGGTCTTGCATAAAACAACCTGGAGTGTTTTCTTGCAATAACTTACAATAGGCTTTCCTAAATCATAGTCAAAAAGCAATGTGTGTGTAAAAATGAAACTTTAAAAATTTCCACCATACACGTTCTCTAATTTTTTGCGCTAAAACGGTTGCATCAAAGCACTCCATATACAATACCTTGGGGTGTCAACGTTTCAAATATATACATTTTCATGGCAATAAATAAAACTGGGGTTATGAAATGGGCCCAAACTAAAGATAGGCCTATCAGAAGAAATACTCTCACTTTCAACTCAAATTACAAGTCATACAATTATAACTGAACCTTCCCAAAATCCTGGCAAACCTATGCATGGGGAGCATGGGTGTAATCAGGGGGTCTTGCAGAAAACAACCTGGAGTGTTTTCTTGCAATAACTTACAACAGGCTCTCCTAAATCAGTCAAAAAGCAAAGTGTGTGTAAAAATGAAAAAACATAATTTATGTAAGAACTTACCTGATAAATTCATTTCTTTCATATTGGCAATAGTCCATGAGCTAGTGACATATGGGATATACAATCTTACCAGGAGGGGCAAAGTTTCCCAAACCTCAAAATGCCTATAAATACACCCCTCACCACACCCACAATTCAGTTTAACGAATAGCCAAGCAGTGGGGTGATAAAGAAAGGAGTAAAAAGCATCAACAAAGGAAATTTGGAAATAATTGTGCTTTATACAAAAAATCATAACCACCATAAAAAGGGTATAAAATAAAAACAGCCATATACCGCTGAAAAAATTAGTCCACAACCCAAAAAAATAAGTTTATTTTCATTTGAAAGAAAAAAAAACTTAAATCAAAAGCAGAAGAATCAAACTGAAACAGCTGCCTGAAGAACTTTTCTACCAAAAACTGCTTCCGAAGAAGCAAATACATCAAAACGGTAGAATTTAGTAAATGTATGAAAAGAGGACCAAGTCGCTGCTTTGCAAATCTGATCAACTGAAGCTTCATTCTTAAAAGCCCATGAAGTGGAGACTGATCTAGTAGAATGAGCTGTAATTCTCTGAGGCAGGGCTTGACCCGACTCCAAATAAGCTTGATGAATCAAAAGCTTTAACCAAGAGGCCAAGGAAATAGAGGCCTTCTGACCTTTCCTAGGACCAGAAAATATAACAAATAAACTAGAAGTCTTCCTAAAATCTTTAGTAGCTTCAACATAATATTTCAAAGCTCTCACCACATCCAAAAAATGTAAGGATCTTTCCAAAGAATTCTTAGGATTAGGACACAAGGAAGGGACAACAATTTCTCTACTAATGTTAGAATTCACAACCTTAGGTAAAAATTCAAATGAAGTCCGCAAAACCGCCTTATCCTGATGAAAAATCAGAAAAGGAGATTCACAAGAAAGAGCAGATAGCTTAGAAACTCTTATAGCAGAAGAGATGGCCAAAATGAACAACACTTTCCAAGAAAGTAGTTTAATGTCCAAATAATGCATAGGCTCAAATGGAGGAGCCTGTAAAGCCTTCAGAACCAAATTAAGACTCCAAAGAGGAGAAATTGATTTAATGACAGGCTTAATATGAACTAAAGCCTGTACAAAACAGTGTATATCAGGAAGTATAGCAATCTTTCTGTGAAATAAAACAGAAAGAGCAGAGATTTGTCCTTTCAAGGAACTTGCAGACAAACCCTTATCCAAACCATCCTGAAGAAACTGTAAAATTCTAGGAATTCTAAAAGAATGCCAGGAAAATTTATGAGAAGAACACCATGAAATGTAAGTCTTCCAAACTCTATAATAAATCTTTCTAGAGACAGATTTACGAGCTTGCAACATAGTATTAATCACTGAGTCAGAGAAACCTCTATAACTTAGAACTAAGCATTCAATTTCCATATCTTCAAATTTAATGATTTGAGATCCAGATGGAAAAAAGGACCTTGAGATAGTAGGTCTGGTAGTAACGGAAGTGGCCAAGGCGGGCAACTGGACATCCGAACCAGATCCGCATACCAAAAGCTGTGTGGCCATGCTGGCGCCACCAGCAACACAAATGATTGTTCCAAGATGATTTTGGAAATCACTCTTGAAAGGTGAACTAGAGGCGGGAAGATGTAAGCAGGATGATAACACCAAGGAAGTCTCAGCGCATCCACTGCTTCCACCTGAACATCTCTGGACCTGGACAGGTATCTGGGAAGTTTCTTGTTTAGATGAGAGGCCATGGGATCTAACTCTGGAAGACCCCACATCTGAACAATCTGAGAAAACACGTCTGGATGGAGAGACCACTCCCCTGGATGTAAAGTCTGGCGGCTGAAATAATCCGCTTCCCAATTGTCTACACCTGGGATATGCACCGCAGAGATTAGACAGGAGCTGGATTCCGCCCAAACAAGTATTCGAGATACTTCTTTCATAGCTTGGGGACTGTGAGTTCCACCCTGATGATTGACATATGCCACTGTTGTGATATTGTCTGTCTGAAAACAAATGAACGGTTCTCTCTTTAACAGAGGCCAAAACTGAAGAGTCATGGACACTGAATCTATCTGGAAGCCTAAAAAGGTGACCCTTGTCTGAGGAATCAAGAAACTCTTTGGTAAATTGATCCTCCAACCATGTTTCCAAAGAAACAACACTAGTTGATTCGTGTGAGATTCTGCAGAACGTAAAGACTGAGCTAGTACCAAGATATCATCCAAATAAGGAAACACCGCAATACCCTGTTCTCTGATTACAGAGAGTAGGGCACCTAGAACCTTTCAAAAGATTCTTGGAGCTGTTGCTAGGCCAAATGGAAGAGCAACAAATTGGTAATGCTTGTCTAGAAAAGAGAATCTCAGAAACTGATAATGTTCTGGATGAATCGGAATATGAAGGTATGCATCCTGCAAGTCTATTGTGGACATATAATGTCCTTGCTGAACAAAAGGCAGAATAGTCCTTATAGTCACCATCTTGAAAGTTGGTACTCTTACATAACGATTCAAAATTTTCAGATCCAGAACTGGTCTGAATAAATTTTCCTTCTTTGGGACAATGAATAGATTTGAATAAAACCCCAAACCTTGTTCCAGAAGAGGAACTGGCATGATTACCCCTGAAGACTCCAGATCTGAAACACACTTCAGGAAAGCCTGAGCTTTTACTGGATTTACTGGGATACATGAGAGAAAAAATCTTCTCACAGGAGGTCTTACTCTGAATCCTATTCGATACCCTTGAGAGACAATGCTCTGAATTCATTGATTTTGAACAGATTTTATCCAAATATCCTTGAAAAACCTTAATCTGCCCCCTACCAGCTGAGCTGGAATGAGGGCTGCACCTTCATGCGGACTTGGGGGCTGACTTTGGTTTCATAAAAGGCTTGGATTTATTCCAATTTGAGGAAGGCTTCCAATTGGAGGCAGATTCCTTGGGGGAAGGATTGAGTTTTAGTTCCTTATTCTGACAAAAGGAACGAAAACGGTTAGAAGCCTTAGATTTACCCTTAGGTTTTTTATCCTGAGGCAGAAAAACTCCCTTTCCCCCAGTAACATTGAAATAATAGAATCCAATTGAGAACCAAATAAATTATTACCTTGGAAAGAAAGAGATAGTAATCTAGATTTAGATGTCATATCAGCATTCCAGGATTTAAGCCACAAAGCTCTTCTAGCTAAAATAGCTAAAGACATGGATCTAACATCAATTTTGATAATATCAAAAATAGCATCACAAATAAAATGATTAGCATATTGCAGTAAGCGAATAATGCTAGATAAATCAGAACCCAATTCCTGTTGCGCTAAATTTTCCAACCAAAAAGTTGATGCAGCCGCAACATCAGCCAAAGAAATTGCAGGTCTGAGAAGATGACCTCAATATAAATAGGCCTTCCTTAGATAAGATTCAAGCTTCCTATCTAAAGGATCCTTAAAGGAAGTACTATCTTCCATAGGAATAGTGGTACGTTTAGCAAGAGTAGAAATAGCCCCATCAACTTTGGGGATCTTTTCCCAAAACTCTATAGATTTTGCTGGTAAAGGATACAATTTTTTAAACCTTGAAGAAGGAATAAAAGAAGTACCTTATTCCATTCCTTAGAAATCATATCAGAAATAGCTTCAGGAATAGGAAAAACCCCTGGAGAAACCACAGGAGGTTTAAAAACAGCATTTAAACGTTTATTAGACTGAACGTCAAGAGGACTGGTTACCTCAATATCCAAAGTAATTAACACTTCTTTTAATAAAGAACGCATATACTCAATTTTAAATAAATAAGTAGATTTGTCAGTGTCAATGTCTGAGGAAGGATCTTCTGATTCAGATAGATCCTCATCAGAAGAGGATAAATTATTATGTTGTTGGTCATTTGAAATTTCATCAACTAAATGAGAAGTTTTAAAAGACCTTTTACGTTTATTTGAAGGTGGAAATGCAGACAAACCCTTCAGAATAGAATCAGAAACAAATTCTTTAAAATTTACAGGTATATCATGCACATTAGAAGTAGAAGGAACTGCAACTGGCAATGTACTATTACTAATGGATACACTATCTGCATGTAAAAGTTTATCATGACAACTATTACAAATTAAATTTGGCGAGATAATTTCTACAATTTTAAAACAAATGCACTTAGCTTTGGTAGAAGCGATGTCAGGCAGCAATGTTCCAGTAGAAACTTCTGAGGCAGGATAAGGTTGAGACATCTTGCAAAATGTAAGATAAAAAAACCACATATAAAGCAAAATTATCTATTTCCTTATATGACAGTTTCAGGAATGGGAAAAAATGCAAAACGCCGGAAGTGACGAATTTGCGTCATAGACGTACTTTTTCGCGTCAAAAAATTTTCGCGCCAAGAATGACGCAAAAAGTTTAGCATTTGTCGCACCCGCGGGCCTAATACCGCCCGCAATTTGTAAGAAGTAGTCAATTGAAAAAAAAAAAAGACTAACCCCCAGGTAAGAAATAAATTTCTTTTTCTTAAAAGATGTTTATATTCCCCAAATATGAAACTGACAGTCTGCAGAAGGAAATACATGAACCTGACTCATGGCAAATATAAGTACAATACATATATTTAAGGGGGTGTTAGGGTTAGACTTAGGTTTAGGGGTTAATCATTTTATTATAGTGGCGGCGGTGTGGGGGGAGGCAGGATAGGGGTTAATACATTTATTATAGGTGGCGGCGGTGTAGGGGGGCCGGATAGGGGTTAATAGGTATTATGTAGGTGGCGGCGGGATCCGGCAGCGGCGGTTTACGGGTTAACATATTTATTATAGTTGTGGCAGGGTCCGGGAGCGGCGTTTTAGGGGTTAACATATTTATTATAGTTGCGGCGGGGTCTGGGAGCGGCGGTTTAGGGGTTAACATGTTTAATATAGGTGGGGGCGGTGTAGGGGGGCAGATTAGGGGTGTTTAGACTCGGGGTACATGTTAGGTGTACACACTTCCCATAGGAATCAATGGGATGTCGGGCAGCAGCGAACATGAGCTTTAGCTATGGTCAGACTCCCATTGATTCCTATGGGATCCGCCACCTCCAGGGCGGCGGATTGAAAACCAGGTACGCTGGGCCGGAAAAGTGCCGAGCGTACCTCATAGTCATTTGATAACTCCCAAAAGTAGTCAGATTGTGCCGAACTTGCGTTCGGAACATCTGGAGTGATGTAAGAATCGATCTGTGTCGGACTGAGTCTGGCGGATCGTTGCTTACGTCACTATATTCTACTTTTGCCGGGCTGTAGTGCTTGATAACTACAGCGAATCAGCCTCACCACAAATACGCTGCGGAATTCCAGCATATTTGAGGTTGACCGCTTGATAACTAGAGGCCATGGTCTCAATGACCAAATCGGAAAATGCACACTTAGCTAAAATCAAGCGTTCAATCTCCAAGCACTCAGCTTCAGAGAAACGAGATTTGGATGAAGGAAGGTCCCCTGAAGCAGAAGGTCCTTCCTCAGTGGTAGTCTCCACGGAGGTAGAGATGACATCTCTACTAGATCTGCATACCAGATCCTGCGAGGCCACGCAGGAGCTATTAGAATAACTGATGCTTTCTCCTGCTTGATCTGAGCGATGACTCACAGTAGGAGAGCAAACTGAGAAAAGATATGCCAACCTGAAGTTCCAAGGAACTGCCAGAGCATCTATCAGAAAGGCTTGAGGATCTCTCGACCTCGAACTGTACTTTGGGAGCTTGGTGTTCTGATGAGACGCCATCAGATCCAATTCTGGTAACCCCCATTTGGTTGTTAACCTGGAGAACACTTCCGGATGGAGTTCCCACTCCCCGGGATGAAAAGTTTGTCTGCCCAGAAAGTCAGCTTCCCAATTGTCCACTCCTGGAATGTGGATGGCAGATAGACAGCAATTGTGAAAATACGTCCCCTGGGACAGATGTTCTTGCAACAACCACCACGGTAGGTAGTCCCTTGTTGATTGATCCAGAACTATTCTCTGAGATAGATCTGTATAATCCCCGTTCCACTGAGCGAGCATGCATAGCTGCAGAGGTCTCAAATGGAACCGAGCAAACGGAACTATGTCCATGGAAGCCACCATCAATCCGATTAACTCCATGCATTGAGCCACTGATGGTCATACCGCCGACTGTAGGGACAGGCAAGCGGGCAGAATCTTGGCTCTTAGATAGAGAGTGTATAATGGTTTCTAAGAAGGTCATTCTTGTAGACGGAACAAGATAACTTTTCTCCAACTTGATCTACCAACCGTGGGAATGAAGAAACGCCAACAAGATCTTTGTATGGGATTCTGCTAGTTGCAAGGATAGCTCCTGAACCAGACTGTCGTCCAGATAAGGCGCCACTGCAATTCCCTGAGACCGAATTACCGCCAATAGAGCTCCCAGGACTTTTGAGAAAATTCTCAATTCCCTGAGACAAAATGGCAGCGCTACAAATTGGAAATGTTTGTCTAGATAGGCAAACCTCAGATATTTGTGATGATCCCTGTGAATGGGAAGTGCAGGTACACATCCTTTAAGTCTATGGTCATCATGAATTGACCTTCTTGAATCAGAGGAAGAATGGTACGGATAGTCTCCATCTTGAAGGATGGCACTCTGAGGAATATGTTTAGTAGCTTTAGATCTAGAATCTGCCGAAAAGTTCCCTCTTTTTTGGGAACCACAAACAGGTTGGAGTAAAAAACAACACCCTGTTCCTGACTTGGAACTGGAACTATCACTCCCAAGAAGGAAAGATCCTGCACATATTTCAAGAACGCCTCTCTTTTTATCTGGTCTACAGATAATCTTGGGAGGTGGAACCTGCCCCTGGGAGGAAAAGTCTTGAACTCCAACTTGTTCCCCTGGGAAACTATGTCCACTGCCCACGGGTCTGGAACTTCTCGATCCAAAGCTTGTGAGAGAGTCTGCCCCCCACTTGATCTGATCCAGTATAGGGGGCAAACCCTTCATGCTGACTTTGACTCAGCTGTGAGATTCTTGGATTGCTTCCCCTTGTTCCAAGACTGACCGGGCTTCCAAGAGGGCTTGGATTGTTCCTGCTTGGTAGAGGCAGGGGAAGACTTACCTCTGAAGTTACGAGAGGAATGAAAATTAGTCAGACGTCCCTTCGATTTGTTCTTCTTGTCTTGAGGCAGAAAGGATCCTTTACCACTCGTGATAGCGCAGGCCTGAACAAGGTCTTTCCCTTGTAAGGGATTGCAAAACTTAGTCTTAGAAGAAACGACTGCAGACCAAAACTTAAGCCACAGCGCTCTACGCTCCAAAATTGCAAGCCAGATATTTTGGCCCCTTACTTAATGACCTGCAAAGAAGCGTCAGTGATAAATGAATTGGCTAACTTGAGAGCCTTTATCCTATCCTGAATCTTCTCCAAAGGAGTTTCAGTTTGAATGGACTCCGACAAAGCGTCAAACCAATAGAATGCCGCACTGGTTACTGTAGCAATGCATACCGCTGGTTGCCATTGTAACCCCTGATGAGTATACATCTTCTTTAAAAAGACCAGCTTTTTATCCATCGGATCTTTGAAAGAGCAACTATCCTCAATAGGAATAGTATTTCTCTTGGCCAGAGTGGAAATCGCCCCTTCCACATTTGGAACCGTCTGTCATGACTCTTTGATGGAGTTGGCCACTGGGAACATTTTCCTAAAGACAGGGGAGGGGGAAAAAGGTATTCCTGGTCTCTCCCATTCCCTGGTAATAATCTCTGTGGTACGGCCTGGCACTGGAAACACCTCTCCTGGTGAGGGAATATCAAAGTATCTATTTAATTTACTAGACTTTTTAGGGTTGACATCGATAGGCATATCGGAGTCGTCCAAGGTAGCTAAAACCTCCTTTAGCAAAACACAGAAGCGCTCAAGCTTGAATCTGAAGGACACCACTTCAGCATCAGAAGAAGGAATTACACTATCCAGATCTAAGATTTCACCCTCAGAGGCTACCAAAGTATCTTCCCCTTCCGATCTATGTGAAAGAGGAACCCGGTCAGACTGAACAGGATCTGATACCTTATCTGATTCTATAATTTTCCTCTTACGCTTCCCCTGCAGCATGGGAATGGCTGCCAGCGGCTCAGATACTGCAGAGGATACCTGGGCCGCAATCTCAGCCTTTAAAAACACACATTGCGGAAATTGAGAGGAACCGCAGGGCACTTTATGTGACGTTACCACAGTTTGGGACATTTTGGGGAGAGGCTGTGGCATTGCTTGAACAGCATCATCCTGAGGGAATGGTGTCTCAGAAACAAACAGTTTGATTTGTACATACGAGTTCTCTAAATACAAGAACTGCAAAAAGGCAAAGGGGGTTCTACTTGGGTATCCAAACAAAGTTTGTACTCAACAGCAGGCCTAGACTCCAGGTTCATCATGCACCAGAAATTTAAGCAAAGTTTCTCAAAGAAAAAAATCGTTAAATTTCTATTTGTTAAAAATGTTACTGTCTCTTTAAGGGAGTTCGTTAATAAAAGCGACAGTTCAAAATCCCTTATTCTGTGAACTAGTTTTTTTCTGATTAAACAGAGTTTATATATGTATAAGTGAAATAACCTCCTGAGCACTCTCTACAGCTCAACGTTAAGCTGAGGTGCCTACCTGCTCCTCCTGACACGATCAGCCAGAAACTTCCGACTTCCAGGAGAACCGGAGCGACACAGCAGAAAGGAGGAGGACTGAATTAGGCTATAAGACTTATCGTTCTGTTAAAAACGGCACCAAGAAGCCACGCGCTATGAGGAGACGCGCCTCTTAGTGACGTCACTCTCTACACCTCAGCATCAAATACAGCCAAAAAACGGCTAACATTTCACTAATTCTGTCATTAACTTATTTAACAAGCCCCCCAAAAATAGCGACTGTATGTATAAGCAGTTTTGCTGTCTGAGCCACCAATAAATATTAACATAAATTAAAATTCAAATTACCTCCTACCGCCTGCCAGAAAAATCCTGACCTTCAGGAATATATGTCCCCAATATGGTGCAGCAATATGCTGTAGTGCCAAAATATATACTATAAGAAATAACATGGCACTTACCTGCACCCCTGATTGTCTGGGGAGGAGGACAACTCACTGGTATGAGAGGAAGCCACTCCTCACAGGGACCTGTGGATAGAAGAAATTAACAGAGTAAGCCTACTCTGGCATTCTGATTGAGGGCAGCAATCTGTCAGGAAAACACAGTGAGGCCCACCCCACAAGTTTCTAACTGCTTAAAAGCTACCACAGCCGTACTGAAGAGACTAACGTGGAGTACAGCTAAACCCATTTGTCAGGGAAGATAAGAGCAAGTCTGCTCAGGGTTCCAAAAAATAAATAAAAATATCTTCATAGAAGAATCTTAATCAGACACCTAAACTTCACCTCCTCCTTGCACTAAAGGCAAAGAGAATAACTGGTGGTTGTGGGAAGGGAAGTGATACTTAACAGCTTTGCTGTGGTGCTCTTTGCCTCGTCCTGATGGCCAGGAGTGATATTGCCAACAGTAATTGATGATCCGTGGACTCAACGTGTCTTAAGAAAGAAAGTGCTTTTTTCCCATTTTTTCATCATATTTGATCAATTTTTTATAGTAAATTATAAGATATGATGAAAATAATGGTATCTTTAGAAAGTCCATTTAATGGCAAGAAAAACTGTATATAATACATCGCAGAAATGTAAAAATAGCCCTGGTCCCAAATGGTAAGAAAATGGAAAAGTGCTGTGGTCACTAAGGGGTCAAACTAGCACATAATGAGAAAAACCCCCAGCTCTCTTGTAAACCTATTTTTTTCTTCTTCAAATAAAACGGACATAACATTACATTTTCGTTATTTTCTTTAATTGTTCTGAAAACGAATGCACATCCATACACTATAACAAATATCTCCTTTAGTGGGTAGTTTTTCACACTCCTGTTTAGTGGCTTCCTTCCGTCCACATGAAACATTCTCCAGCTTTAATCAATCTTTATTTTATATTTATATGTTGAAATTAATGAAAGGTACAATATAAGTATAATGGGACACTGGACATATTAAAAAGCATATTTATTTATTATTGAAATCAGTATAGATGATATTATTGTATTTTACTTTGTAACAATAGTATTTGGTTATTTTTTTTTTAATGACTATTTTGCAAGAATGATATGAAGCCTTATAGGGACACTGAACCCAAAATTTTTCTTTCATGATTCAGGTAGAGCATGCAATTTTAAGCAACTTTTTAATTTACTCCTCTTATCAATTTATCTTCGTTCACTTGCTATCTTTATTTGAAAAAGAAGGCATCTAAGCTGTTTTTTTGGTTCAGTCCTCTGGACAGCACTTTTTTATTGGTGGATAATTTTATAAACTAATCAGCAAGAATAACCCAGGTTATTCACCAAAAATGGGCCGGCATCTAAACTTACATTCTTGCATTTCAAATAAAGATACCAAGAGAATGAAGAAAATTTGATAATAGGAGTAAATTAGAAAGTTGCTTAAAATTGCTTGCTTTATCTGAATCACAAAATAAAAAATTTGGGTTCAGTGTCCCTTTAATCTTTCTTGACAAAACAAAGGATTAATGGTAAATTCTGCGGTTATATGCACAAATAATTTATACTATATGAAATGTGAATTATAACAATGCTTATGAGCATCTCTTTCCCAATGCAAACATGACTACAGCATTTTAACATTATAAATGAGAATACTGCTGACCATGACTGCTGTCTATACAGCAAGGCAACATGGCTCCCTCTATTGCAGCCTTGCACTACAGCAATTAGGTGTTTAGTGGCTCTTTAAAAAGACACAAAAGTGGTATTTCTTTTTCTTTGTTGTGTCTCAGGGGGCAAAAAGCACATCAAAATCTCACATAACTTGTCAATCCCCTTGCTAATGTCCAGCATCCATAATAACAAGCACCACCAAACCTCATATATTGTATGAAATTTGGCAAGGACATATTTTTTTTATAAAACACAATAAGTGTATACCCCTCTCCAGATATTGAGCATACATGTATTCATTTAAAGCCAAGGTCAGGCTTGATAAAAAATAACTTTTTATAGAAACCACTAAGCAACACACTTTAGCTGCATAACGACTGCTTTTTCCATGTTATTTAACACTATTGAGGGTGCTGCAAGGTGAGAGTTTCCTTAATGGTAAATGTCATATACAAAACCACAATTGTCACAATTCTGAAAGAATCATTAATCTACCCCAACCAGGAAGATGAGTCCACACAGTCATTGAGATTACAAAACAACACTAATAAAAAGTGATAGCATCTCCTGTCTCCGTCCTGCAGTCCTTGCAGCCGATAGCTGTTAAGATATTGTGACTTCAGCTAACAGGGTGCACGTCGTGCTGGTGCCCGTTTCTGTGCTACTACATCCTGTATGGTGGTGTGACTGAATGCTAGACACTATTTGTTTTCCACTCAATAATCTGCAATATCTAATCAGCCCTGACATCTACACACTAAAATGTGCCTTGGCAGCATCTTCTATTTATATTTTGTTTTCTTCTACGTATATTAGGAAAATGTTTTTTTTGTTTTGTGGTCAGAAAGAAAAAGTGCTATTGTGAATTGTAAAACTTTGACCCACTTTGTATTTGCTATTTTTTTATGTAATGTGCATCCTTTGCCTCATCTCACAGTGCAGCCTGAAGTTCTTATTTAATCTTCTATCCTTCTAGCTGGCTTGACCTACTGGCTACATGCAACTCGCTGGAAATATGCAACTTTCTTTCTGTTCTCCTGCAAAACTGCAGATGTCTTTCCCTTTTTTCACGTTGATACACATGCACACATCTAAAAGGGATATTAAATCCTAGGTGAATGGTTGGTCTCTCAAATTATTTCATGATTTAGCTGCTAGAGCATACAATTTTAAACATCTTTCCAACTAACTTCTATTATCTATTTTGTTTCATTCTCTTGGTATCCCTTTGTTGAAAAGCATACATAGGTAGGCTCAGAAGCTGGGAGCTAGCTTGTGATTGGTAACTGCACATATATGCCTCTTGTCGTCTTACAGATGTGGTCAGCTAGCTCCCAGTAGTGCATTGCTGCTCCTTGAATAAAAGATACCTAGGGAATGAAGCAAAATTAATAATAGAATTAAAGTGGAAAGTGTTTTAAAATGAAATGCTCTATCTGAATTATGAAAGAAAATGTTGGGTTCTGAGTCCCTTTAAGCATAGCAGGGGTTGAAGGGTACAGCAAGAGATATCACATGCAGACAGCGATTTATGTCTCATCAGACCTCTTCAGCATACAACAGATTTACACTTGCTGAATAGTAAAGCTGGTGCAGGGCAGTAAAATCAGCCTCAAAATGTGAGTAAAAGATGAGGAAAAAAACTCACTGTATGGCACACAGATGATTTTTTAGCCCACTTTACAGTGTATTTAGAACTATACAACATAATAAAAATGTTGTTTCCAACAGAGAGAGCCCTTTGTCAAGGCTACTTATGAAGCCTTGGGCCTAGTAGTGTCTGCCCAATATAAGATACTATGAAAGAGACTAGTGTAGACAAAGTTGCAGAAGAGTCTGCACAGAGTTGTCCTAGGAATGAGTTAATATTGCTGGGCTGGCTTTTCTATATTTTAGTCTCTTAAACTAGGTATAATACAACTAGCCCTCCAGAACAAAAGATTACAAGGTTAAAACAATTCATAAAAAACAGTAATAGTCACTATTTCTTCCTTTTGGGCACTCATTATACATGTCTCGGTTATCTATCTATCAGCGCTGCGGAATCTGTTGGCGCTATACAAATACCTGATAATAATAATCTATCATGACCCTCAGGCAACAGCTCTGATTCCTGGGGAATTACCAGGACACTACGAGGTGGCTGAGGGTATTGCCAGGGGAAACAGGGGATGCCAGTGACTTCACCATGCAGGGGCACAAAGACCCGGAAACCTGGAAGTATCAGGCTCCTTCACAGAGCATAAGGGAGCTGGATGGGGAGGGGTAAGTATTTAAATCCCTCAATCTCAGCTCCCTTAAGCCCATGAAACCCCTAAGATCCACAGTTTGGAAGGTTCTTTCAAATGGTGTGTATACAGGGGGTTAAAGTAAAAATACAATTTAAAAAATGAAAACAAACAGTTTTAAACACACTTTACACTTAATGACTATACCCAAAAGGCCCTAATTTATATAAAGGTAAACCCTTCTTTTGATTGTAGAGTTTAGGGAAAAACAAACATGCATGCAATTGTTTATTAAGCTTTTAATAAGTATATATGTTTTTCATTTGTTATAGAGGTTTCACATACCATGATATATATACACAAATTAATTGTGTAGTATTGTATAATATGTATGGATTTCTCAGTGAAAAATGGCCTACAGTGGAACTTAAATGTGAGCAGCTTCTAAAAACGCCAAACAACTTAGCAAAGGGGTGGAAATAGTGCAGCAGGTAAAAAGGGTTAATAAACCAAGTTCTTAAAGGGACATGAAACCCAAAATTTTTCTTTCATGATTCAGATAGAGCATACAATTTTAAACATCTTACCAATTTACTTCTATTATCTAAATTGCTTCATTCTCTTGGTATCCTTTGTTGAACACCATATCTAGATAGGTTCAGGAACTTGGAACTAGATGCTGATTGGTGGCTGAGCTTGTATGCCCACTTTCATTGGCTTACAAATATTTTCAGCTAGCTCCCAGGAGTGCACTGCTGCTTCTTCAATAAAAGATACCAAGAGAAAGAAGAAAATGAAAGAAAATGTTTGGGTTTTATATCCCTTTAAACACGATAGGAAAACATAATATTATAACATTTCAGTAGAATTTGTGGACTATTGTAAAATAAAGGACTGTTTAATCTAAACAATATTTTAAAGGGACATTCTAGACCAGTGTTTCTCAACTCTAGTCCTTAGGACCCTTAACAGGCCAGATATTCATTATATCTTAACTAGAGCACAGGTGAAATAATCAGCTAATCAGTAACCATGGCTACCAACCCGCTCTCACCCTTCAGATGATTATTTCAGCTGTGCTCTAGTTATGTTGGTTATATAATGAAAATCTGGCCTGTTAAAGGTCCTGAGGAATGGAATTGAGAAACACTGATCTAGACCCAATACATCATTTTGAATACTTAATGTTACATATCAGAGAAACATCCTGCAACTGGTCCCACATCTATAAGTTTGTAAGAAGTATGAAACATTTAAATGTTCATCGATTTTTAGGAACCGAAAATGTCCAACAAGCTCCGCCCACCTACTGAGTATATATTTTTGTATGTTAACTCTTTTGCTGCTAAGCCATTTCCCACCTGGGTGCTAATATTTTCTTTTTTTTCTTTTTGGATTTTTTTTTTTTTTTAACTTTTTTTTTTTTTTTTTACAGACCCCCAAGACTTACACTGTTGGAAAGGTTAGGCGATTACCTTTCCAATAGTGGGTCTTGGGGGTATGTAGCTGCTTAGATGCCAGAGATACAGGTTTCTAAGCAGCATGCCCCCTCCTCCTATACTTAACATTGTTAAGTATAAATAAAGTTGTGCAGTGACGTCATCACGTAATTGGGCGTGACGTCACCATGCATCACGTGAAGCCCCGGTGATGCCTGTCACTCTACAGGCATGATTGCCGGGGTAGGAGCCCCAAGATCTCCCTCAAGGTGGGAGAGTGCTCATGACGGCTCTAAGCCGTCATTAGCACCAGAGTGAGAAACTCTGTGACAGCTCAGAGCCGTCATTAGCACTGAAAGAGTAAAAGGGACAGTAAACACCAAAAATGTTATTGCTTAAAAAGATAGATAATCCCTTTATTTACTATTCCCCAGTTTTGCATAACCAACACTGTTATATAAATATACTTTTTACCTCTGTGATTACCTTGTATCTAAGCCTCTGCTGACTGCCTCCTTATCTCAGATCTTTTGACAGACTTGCATTTCAGGCAATTAGTGCTAACTCTTAAATAATTTCATGTGCATGAGCACAATGTTATCTATATAAAACACATGAACTAACGTCCTCTAGCTGTGAAAAACTGTCAAATGGATTTTGATAAGAGGTGGCCTTCAAGGGCTTAGAAATTAGCATATGAGCCTACCTAGGTTTAGCTTTCAACTAAGAATACCAAGAGAACAAAGCAAATTTGATTATAAAAGTAAATTAGAAAGTTGTTACATGACCTATCTGAATCATGAAAGTTAAATTTGGACTTTACTATCCCTTTAACTCTTAAATACGTTTTCCCATTCACACATGCTGATTTGTGCATGTGCAATTTGAAATAGTTAAATGAAAAATGTTAAACGTGCACTGCTATACTATCAAACAAGAAAGCAGCTAACTGGAGAAGAAGAAAGCTGTGGGTGGAGCTTGGCAGAGATTTTCGGCTTCTGTGAACAATCATTTATTTAAGTTTCATGTACCACTTACAAGTTTATAGATGTGGAACCTGTTGCAAGATGCTTGTCTGATATGTAACAATAAGTAATAAAGAATAAGTATTGTGTCTAGTCTGTCCCTTCAACTTGTTTGTCTTGCAGAATTTCCGTTTTAACTTTACTATTTTCTTTCTATTCACCAGTTAACCAGTAGATAACTCATACGCACATGCACTATACACACATCCGTAAACAATATGAGTGGTTGCCATTCAGATATTACTGTATGGTCCATGGGGCTGAATAGAGAAGAAACAGTACAATTAAACAATATTTTAATGTGCCCTTTCTGATTATTATTTAAAAAAATAAAATAAAAAAAATGGATGGTCTTAAAGGGCAACTCAATGCAGTAGAATTAAATAATTAACAAGTACCCAATAAATTAATTTCAAATAAGCAGTAGATTATTTTCTGAAAATCAGAAACTAGTATACCTATACCCAATGAGCTTGTGCACATGCTCAGTAGGATCTTGTTCCCCACAAAGTGTGTATATAAAAATATAAAAATAAATATTTGATAATGGAAGTAAAATGGAAAGTGTTTTAAAACTGCATGCTCAGTCTATCTAAATCATAAAAGTTTATTTTGACTTGAGTGTCCCTTTAAATTTACAGGGACAATAAACATTGTGTAATTACATTTTTTTTTGCAGTCTGCCATTAGATTAACATACAAGCAGAGTCTGAATGTTATAAGAATAGAATAACACCTTGTTCGCTGCATCTGTTTTTCAATGACAAAACAAATAGAAGTGTAGCACGGAAGAAATAGAGATCTGTTTATTATCTCATGCATGTTTTTCAAAAGTCAAATTACCCCACCACTTTCCTTATATGGATGAGCCAATCTGGACTTGAGTCTGGAGATGACATGACTTGCCACTGTAATTATGTAATCAAAACCTTCATTGTTTGGCTTCAGCAGAGAAGATACAATAACAAACTACAAATTATGGATAGTAAATTCAACATCTATTGAAAACAGATTTGAAATCTTTAGCAAAATAATATGTAGGTTAATTCATTAATTCTTAGCGAATATACCGGATATCCTTATGTTTTCACTTTAATCCTCGTCTTCTCATACCCGCTATGGCTGCCTCTGTTAAAAGTACATTTTTTTTCTATCAGTAATGTTAGCCAATGATTTGCTTAACCATACGGCACTCAGCTTTAAAAACAAATAAAAAAAAATCATGTCTTGAAAGAATTTATTGTTTATTTTGCCTTCCATAACAGGTGGGACCGCTCTCTATACGTAACACAGATTACAGAACATGAGGAGAAATGGGGGCAGAGTATTCAAAGAAGAACGACAATAAAATAAGTACATGTAGAAAACCCTTTATCCAAACTGCTTGGGACTAAGGTTGCCACCCGCCCCGGTTTCACCGGGACAGTCCCGGTCGGGCGCTCTGTGTCCCGGAAATACCCTTAAATGCCCCTGGCACTGCAAGCAGGAGTAAGCTAAGCACAGATTCAAAAAAATTAGCTGCCAAGGGGAGCTCTTAGCCCAGGAGGAGATACGGAGCCTGGAATGTGTGTGGGAGGGGGAAGAGGGTCGAGACTCGGTATTGGTGGGCTAACAGGCTGGAGGGGATTCGTCAAGTCCTGTGGCTGCGCAGCTATGTGTGATGCTCATAACCTTGTGCGCAAATTTATTAGCGCGGTCAAACACAGCAGAGGTGCAGGCAGCAGATGCCGGTCCCGTTAGGTAACAGCACAGAGGTCAGGACGAGGTACATACAATGTACAAACCATTTACCCGACCATGTATTTACATATGCTCCCAGGGTGGCGAGCGTGAAACTTGACTGCTGTGTTTGTTCCGTGTCTTATTTACCTAATTGACAGCCTAAACTCAAAGCTCTGCTGAGGGTTCTAGCTACTAGGAACACCGTTGGGTTTGTTTTTAATTGGAGAGGAAGCTTTCTCCTAGTCAGAACTTAGGATGGATCACTAAAACAGCAGCTGTGGAATCCGAGGTCCTTGGGGGATCTGTCTATAACAGACACCGATCGATGCTGTCAGAATATGTTGATAAATGCGCTATCACTATATTATCCGGCTTTGTTAGCTCAAATAAACTACTCTGTAGTCTGTGTATGCATCTCTGTCTTTAAGCAGTCGTTGTTGCAGTACTCTAAAAACACTTTTCTAAATAATGTTTTCTTGCTTTACAATTGTGCACTTAGTATGTCTACATTAATTATATATTATATTTTATATATATATATATATATATATACTGTGTGTTTATATATCTATATATAACAATGTATATATATATATATATATATAATATATATATATATATATATATATATTGATTTTGTAATTAATTTGAGGCCGCGAGAAGCCACGCCCCAAGTCACACCCTCTCCACGCCCACTTAAAAAGTGTCCAGGAATTTTCTGGGCAAAAAGGTGGCAACCCTACTTGGAACATGAAAAGGTTTGGATTTAAAAATAGTTTGGATTTCGAAATATTTGCATCTTTAAAATGGGACAGTTTGGAGAGGGGATGGAACTAAGTGTAAACAACAATATCTTATGTCTGTCTTATAGGCAATATTTACATGCCATAATACAGCTTATACGTGCAACCTAAAGGTAGTTTTATATAATTTTTAATACAGATTTGGTCCCCCCATTTGGCGTCCAAAGCCAGGGGCGTTATTATATACTTGCTGGATGCCAAGTGGGCCGCAATGCGATTGGCTACAGCCTGAATTATCACTGAAGTAGAGAGGAATTGCGCAATATATGAAGACATGAATGTCTAATTATTTTAAAAAGTAAGCGTTTCCAAAGTCTTTCATGAATTAAAGTCTCCATCTTTTACTTTATGATTACTAATATTGTAAATAAAAACATTAAAGTTTGCCATCGCTTTAATTACACTAGCCACAAAAAATATTGAAAAAGCAGTGACTTAACCCATTTTCTTACACTAGAAATATAAAACACAAAGCGCATCCACGACTCAAGGTGAATCCCAAACAATTTTAATATGAGCGCACAAATAGTTGCACTTACAAGAACATAAAGCAATTAATAATGACTGGTCCATGAAACAACTCCGGATAACAGGTCCGTGCAAGATTAGGTTAGACACCCTCTGTCTCCCGTAAATCCCCCGCTTTGTGTTGTCACATAGAACTTTCTCAGTCTTTTTCGGCTTTTCCACAACACTAATGGATACCCAGACAAACCTTCCTTACATCTACGCATTTCGTCCTGCTCTTTCGGACTTTTTCAAGACTCTGAAGGCGGCTGTCTTGAAAAAGTCCGAAAGAGCAGGGCGAAACGCGTAGACGTAAGGAAGGTTCGTCTGTGTATCCATTAGTGTTGTGGAAAAGCCGAAAAAGACTGAGAAAGTACTATGTGACAACACAAAGCGGGGGATTTACGGGAGGCGGAGACAGAGGGTGTCTAACCTAATCTTGCATGGACCCGTTATCCGGAGTTGTTTCATGGACCAGTCATTATTAAGGCACGATTGCTTTATGTTCTTGTAAGTGCAACTATTTGTGCGCTCATATTAAAATTGTTTGGGATTCACCTTGAGTCGTGGATGCGCTCTGTGGTCTATTGTTCTAGTGTATTCGTTGTCAGTGCACTCCTTAGTGCCCTGGGAGAAGTAGCAGCAGCACCAGCTCAATAACACAGGAGAACTACCCAGAGGAAGTGAGAACACCCAGTGGAAGTAAAATCTACAGATATTATTTTTTTTTACCATACTCCTAGAGCCATGAAGTAAGTATCTATGTTAAAAGTATTTTGATAAATTGTATTTAATAAGTAACTTCACTTTGAAAAGACATATGATATGATCAATCAATTGTATATACAAAGAAAATATTGTTAACACTCACACATGAAATGGTTTTCTATTAATGTATCCGTATAGGATTCTTTATAATAATTTTTTTTTTATATTTTTTTTTATATAATATTTTATTGATTCATAATAACGGTACATACAGTCAGCGCAGTAGTTTATTTTTGTGTTTGTTGTATAACCCATTTTCTTACCTGCAACTTCTTACTGGATTCTCTGCAATCTGTCTTCTATTCAATACACCAGTAAAAGTCCCAAGCAACCTTACATGCCTTTTAGACCTTACCTTATCCTTTGATACAGCTGACCCATCCACTGCTTTTGGAAACTCTTTACACACCTGGCCTCTGCAAAAATTATCTTCTTTTAAGTCCTAACTCTCAAATTCTTTCAAAATAACTTTCTGGATCTGCTTAAAATACTTATTTCATTATACCCCAAGTTTCAGTCCTTGGTCATCCTCTGTTCTTCCTTTAAATCACCACCTCCTTTATATTTTAATACCACCTCTATTTTGATGACACCAAAATCTACATAGATTTTGTCATCATTTCCACACATACATATCCAAAATCTTTTCTGGATGAAAATGTTAATTTTAGAAGACGAGAAACAAAAGACAAACCTATTATTTATCCACCTTCCTAGCACAACTTCATTCATAATTTAACCAACCCTCAATGAAAGCTGAAACACAGTATAAATCGGAAAAGTTACATAAAACACCCTCACAATATATTAATTTTGGTTTTACATGTCACAACTTTACGTACATCTTTAAATACATAAATGCTAAATTGGACCGGAGAAGAACATGGCCGCATGTATGTGAAGCTCCGCTACAACCCACGCTGATGCTTCAATTAGAGGCAGCATAGCATGCCCTGATCACAAGTGGAGATAGCTGGGGAGCTGCAAACGTTTTAGTGGGCAGTGAAAGAAGCCAGCTGAACGACCGTTAACATGGCCTAGCAGAGGCGGACTACGTTACCTGCAACACAAACAGGCAGAATTCGGCAAGACTAAGACACATATCTCAGCGGGAGCTGAAAAACCCAGACCTGTAGAACCGCAAGTAACCTGAAAGTAGCAGTAAGAAAAAAGTACCACAACGCGACTACACACTACAGAAAAAGGGTGAGGCCCAAGAAGGACAAAATTACAGCTACACGCAATTAACGGCCAGTAGATTGCCTGCGTATGCTATCTAATTCCTTTAACATCCAGAATGGCACACGTCAGGGATGCCCTTTGTCCCCTATACTTTTTAATTCTTTCGATGGAGGTCTTTGCGGCGCATGTTAGGCTGAATCAGGAAATAAAGGGCATTAAAATAGGCCCGCACGACTTTAAAATCGCATTGTATGCTAATGATGTGTTATTCACAGATACAGACCCACTTCAAACCATTCCAATAGTACTCAAAGAAATTGATATTTTTGTCCATTTCTCAAATTTTATAGTCAACACACAAAAATCGGAAATTCTCAACGTCTTTATGCTATCTGACTTTCGAGCTATCTCAACTACTTGTCCACTTAACCTTCAAAATAAATCACTTAAATACTTAGGTGTGCACCTCTCATCCACTCAATCACAACTTTTTGATGAAAATTACCTTAAAGGGAGACAAACAAATTTTTTCTTTCATAATTCAGATAGAGCATGGCATTTTAATAAATTTTCTAATTTACTCCTATTATCAATTTTTTTGTTCTCTTGCTATCTTTATTTTAAAAGCAGGAACATAAATCTTAGCAGCCAGCCCATTTTAGGTTCAGCACCATGGATAGCGCTTGCTTATTGGAGGCTTACATTTACCCACCAATAAGCAAGCATAACCCGGGTTCTCAAACAAAAATGGGCCGGCTCATATGCATCACATACCTGCTTTTTAAATAAAGGTAGCAAGAGAACAAAGCTAAGTTGAAAATACGATTAAATTAGAAAGTTGCCTAAAATTGCATGCTCTATCTGAATCATGAAAGAAAAAATTTGGGTTTAGTGTCTTTTTAAATTCCTACGGACGACCCAACAGGATATACGCTCTTGGGCGGCAAAGCCTTTATCTTGGTGGGTTCGCACACAATGCATAAAAATGACCACCTTGGCCAGGGTCTTATATTTGTTCCAAACACTCCCCATCCCCCTTCCCAAATGGTATATTACGCAATTACAAAAACTTATTAATTTATTCATATGGGGGAAAAGTAAACCCAGAATAAGTAGGGACAACATGTACAGAGCAACAACAAATGGCGATCTAGGCCTGCCATGTCAAGCGGACTACCATAATGCATTGACTTTACAAAGAATTTTAGACTGGCACAGAGCAGGAGACACTGAAGCATGGGTGTCATTAGATTCTCATATACTTAGAGTCCCAGCAGTGGGCGCGCTGTGTTGGGTGCCGAAGACTCTTAGACCACCTCAATGACCAGAGCTAGAGATACACAAACACGTCTTTGACTTTTGGTACACTATTAAGCTCCAGCAAAAACATGTCTTTGGTATCCGATCCCCTCTCTTCCCGGTCCCTATGAATGCTGAACTGATAGAAAGACTAGACAAAGAACAGCAGCGAATGACAGAATGGGGATACTCCACACCATTGAGGGAATTTACCCAGAATGGGAAATTAAAAGACAGCGGGAACCTCACAGAAGTGGCAGGAGGTAGATATTCTAGCTGGTTGAAACATTCTCAACTGACACACTTTATTCACACATCCCCATATAAAGCTGACTTTCTTAGAGAACTGACTCCCTTTGAAAAACTATGCTCTAACAAAGAGGCTCTAAAACACTCCTTATCGTTATCAAGAAAACTCCTGCAAACTGAACAATCATTAATTCTTCCCTCATATACATCCAAATGACTCGAGGAACTGGAAACAATATTGAGTGTGGAGGAATGGGAGAAGATTTTCCGTAACACTAGGAAATCTTTGGAATCCCCACAATCACTTGAGTTAAACTTTAAAGTTTTGATGCGTTGGTATCTGACCCTATCCCGATTACACTCAATCTACCCTGAGGCCAACAACAAATGCTGGAGAGGCTGTGTGAATAGAGGGAACTACTCACATATGTGGTGGGATTGTGGGAAAATCAGACCACTCTGGCAAGCAATAGAAACTTATCTTCAATATATACTGACAAGAGAATTTACATTGACACCTAGAATTGCCTTACTCAATAACCTCCCAAAGTTTTCTTGCCAGCAGAGACTTAAATTACTACAAATAGGATTAACAGGAGCCAAGTGCATTGCATTACACTGGAAGACACAATATACACCGACAGTAAAACATTGCGTAGATAAAGTATCAAATTTATTGAGCCTTGAAGAGTTCGGATACCTTAAGAGGAAAAAACTAAACTTTTTTGCAGACATTACATTTATTTGGGTAGACTTAATCGCACACCACAACCAGTAAGAGAGACGGCAGTACGGTATTACATATTCCAATTGCCTACTGTAGCCTGATATTGCAGTATTGATGCCCCCTCTTTATTTCTTTTTCCCCTTTCCTCTTTTGCTTCTTTGACATTCCCCCTCCTTCTGAATGTTTAGGAGGGGGTACTCATAGAAATTTCATTATTGACAGATTGCATGTTTTTTACTTGTTTATTGGAAATGCTCCTTTGCTCATAGTCTAAATATCTGCAAAGAGGAGTGGAGGAGAGACACCCCATTGAGGGGACATCCAATTGACAGACCTGGAAAGCCGAGGCAACAAAGAGACTCTAAGAAAATATAGAGTATTTATTTCTCTTTGTTCATTTATTTTTTTCCCCTTATTTTAGCTTATACAAAAGTAGCGAGCAATACCCTATCTGAGGGTGATTATTATTATGATTGTTATTGTTACCGTTATATTTTATTAGTTCATTTAGTCTTCAATCATTTTTCACACGAAGCAGGTATGGTTATCAATAACTGACACGCACACCATGCAACCTGTATTTTCAATGTAATCGCAACAAATTGATGAAAATAAAAATTATTTAAAACTAAATGCCAAATTAGCGCTGCAGAATCTGTTGCTACTCTACAAATAACTGATGATGATAATAATAATGCAAAAAATTCCCTCCCAATTCCATTCAATCAATCAATGCATAAGATCTAATAACTCCCTGGTCTATAATAGTTAGTAAGCATCTCTCCTCTTCTACTAGACAATAATATGGTGTGATCATATTACTGTTTAAACAGGATTTCAGATATATAATACAAAATTATATTTACTAATTCACAATTATACAACTAAGCTGCAACAATTAAGTAGGTAATAAAAAATGCATAAATAAAACAACTTTCTTTAAATGTAATATTACATAAGAAACCTCTGGCAATTGGAACATTACTTCTCATACTTGTATATTTGTGTTGATGAACAAAATGTCAATGAGTTTGCTTTTAATAGATATAACTGGTAGTACACTAGCTGGCAGGACACACTGTTCTTTATTGGGATGCCTGAAAAGAGCTGTATTATATGAATATTACTGTCATTAAAAGCAAATTAGAATCATGCCAGCAATACCTGACTTATTGCTCATTTAGGATAAAATCAATCACTAGAACAATAACTTCATGTCATAAACTGCTAGTATACTTCTGTGGTTTAGCTTAATGTAGTGGTTTGATATGTGCTGCACAGTTGAACTATGATTAATAGCAGCAATTACATAAGTCTGCTTTCTGGTATGGAGGACTTCTACAGTCAAAAGGTAAAAAGAACAAAAACGGCAAGTGGCACCTTTAGAATAAATACAATTTTTGTTTGCCAATAAACACAGTGAGTAATATTTGTATTTATTTGCTGCTGTATCAGTAGATGTTGCTGAGTTAGTGTAGATCACCCTCCATATGATATAATATTTATATACAGTGGGTACATATAGGGTGACATTACACAAAATATTAGCGCTATTGTGGGTTAGAATTTGCGGAAGGCGTAATCAATAGCGCTTCAAATTTTGCTCTCATATTACAAGTCCAACGTTATTTTTATTACTTAAGGCATAATCTAGGACACACTAGATATTGCATGAGCGCAAAGCAAATGATGTGCTAATCTAAAGGTGAGCTAAGCTGATAGTGGATCTCTTCATGTAGTTCTGTGCAGTACTAGTAATAAAAAACAGAATTTATGTTTACCTGATAAATTACTTTCTCCAACGGTGTGTCCGGTCCACGGCGTCATCCTTACTTGTGGGATATTCTCTTCCCCAACAGGAAATGGCAAAGAGCCCAGCAAAGCTGGTCACATGATCCCTCCTAGGCTCCGCCTTCCCCAGTCATTCGACCGACGTAAAGGAGGAATATTTGCATAGGAGAAATCATATGATACCGTGGTGACTGTAGTTAAAGAAAATAAATTATCAGACCTGATTAAAAAAAACAGGGCGGGCCGTGGACCGGACACACCGTTGGAGAAAGTAATTTATCAGGTAAACATAAATTCTGTTTTCTCCAACATAGGTGTGTCCGGTCCACGGCGTCATCCTTACTTGTGGGAACCAATACCAAAGCTTTAGGACACGGATGAAGGGAGGGAGCAAATCAGGTCACCTAGATGGAAGGCACCACGGCTTGCAAAACCTTTCTCCCAAAAATAGCCTCAGAAGAAGCAAAAGTATCAAATTTGTAAAATTTAGTAAAAGTGTGCAGTGAAGACCAAGTCGCTGCCTTACATATCTGATCAACAGAAGCCTCGTTCTTGAAGGCCCATATGGAAGCCACAGCCCTAGTGGAATGAGCTGTGATTCTTTCAGGAGGCTGCCGTCCGGCAGTCTCGTAAGCCAATCTGATGATGCTTTTAAGCCAAAAGGAGAGAGAGGTAGAAGTTGCTTTTTGACCTCTCCTTTTACCAGAATAAACAACAAACAAGGAAGATGTTTGTCTAAAATCCTTTGTAGCATCTAAATAGAATTTTAAAGCACGAACTACATCCAAATTGTGCAACAAACGTTCCTTCTTTGAAACTGGATTCGGACACAAAGAAGGCACGACTATCTCCTGGTTAATGTTTTTGTTAGAAACAACTTTTGGAAGAAAACCAGGTTTAGTACGCAAAACCACCTTATCTGCATGGAACACCAGATAAGGAGGAGAACACTGCAGAGCAGATAATTCTGAAACTCTTCTAGCAGAAGAAATTGCAACCAAAAACAAAACTTTCCAAGATAATAACTTAATATCAACGGAATGTAAGGGTTCAAACGGAACCCCCTGAAGAACTGAAAGAACTAAATTGAGACTCCAAGGAGGAGTCAAAGGTTTGTAAACAGGCTTGATTCTAACCAGAGCCTGAACAAAGGCTTGAACATCTGGCACAGCTGCCAGCTTTTTGTGAAGTAACACAGATAAAGCAGAAATCTGTCCCTTCAAAGAACTTGCAGATAATCCTTTCTCCAAACCTTCTTGAAGAAAGGATAGAATCTTAGGAATTTTTATCTTGTCCCAAGGGAATCCTTTAGATTCACACCAACAGATATATTTTTTCCATATTTTGTGGTAGATTTTTCTAGTTACAGGCTTTCTGGCTTGAACAAGAGTATCAATGACAGAATCTGAGAACCCTCGCTTTGATAAGATCAAGCGTTCAATCTCCAGGCAGTCAGTTGGAGTGAGACCAGATTCGGATGTTCGAACGGACCTTGAACAAGAAGGTCCCGTCTCAAAGGTAGCTTCCATGGTGGAGCCGATGACATATTCACCAGGTCTGCATACCAAGTCCTGCGTGGCCACGCAGGAGCTATCAAGATCACCGATACCCTCTCCTGATTGATCCTGGCTACCAGCCTGGGGATGAGAGGAAACGGCGGGAATACATAAGCTAGTTTGAAGGTCCAAGGTGCTACTAGTGCATCTACTAGAGTCGCCTTGGGATCCCTGGATCTGGACCCGTAGCAAGGAACCTTGAAGTTCTGACGAGAGGCCATCAGATCCATGTCTGGAATGCCCCACAACTGAGTAATTTGGGCAAAGATTTCCGGATGGAGTTCCCACTCCCCCGGATGAAATGTCTGACGACTCAGAAAATCCGCTTCCCAATTTTCCACTCCTGGGATGTGGATTGCAGACAAGTGGCAGGAGTGAGTCTCCGCCCATTGAATGATTTTGGTCACTTCTTCCATCGCCAGGGAACTCCTTGTTCCCCCCTGATGGTTGATGTACGCAACAGTCGTCATGTTGTCTGATTGAAACCGTATGAATTTGGCCTTTGCTAGCTGAGGCCAAGCCTTGAGAGCATTGAATATCGCTCTCAGTTCCAGAATATTTATCGGGAGAAGAGATTCTTCCCGAGACCAAAGACCCTGAGCTTTCAGGGGTCCCCAGACCGCGCCCCAGCCCACCAGACTGGCGTCGGTCGTGACAATGACCCACTCTGGTCTGCGGAAGCTCATCCCCTGTGACAGGTTGTCCAGGGACAGCCACCAACGGAGTGAATCTCTGGTCCTCTGATCTACTTGTATCGTCGGAGACAAGTCTGTATAATCCCCATTCCACTGACTGAGCATGCACAGTTGTAATGGTCATAGATGAATTCGCGCAAAAGGAACTATGTCCATTGCCGCTACCATCAACCCTATTACTTCCATGCACTGCGCTATGGAAGGAAGAAGAACAGAATGAAGTACTTGACAAGAGCTTAGAAGTTTTGATTTTCTGGCTTCTGTCAGAAAAATCTTCATTTCCAAGGAGTCTATTATTGTTCCCAAGAAGGGAACTCTTGTTGACGGGAATAGAGAACTTTTTTCTACGTTCACTTTCCACCCGTGAGATCTGATAAAGGCCAGGACAATGTCCGTGTGAGCCTTTGCTTGTGGAAGGGACGACGCTTGAATCAGAATGTCGTCCAAGTAAGGTACTACTGCAATGCCCCTTGGTCTTAGCACCGCTAGAAGGGACCCTAGTACCTTTGTGAAAATTCTTGGAGCAGTGGCTAATCCGAACGGAAGTGCCACAAACTGGTAATGCTTGTCCAGAAATGCGAACCTTAGGAACCGATGATGTTCCTTGTGGATAGGAATATGTAGATACGCATCCTTTAAATCCACTGTGGTCATGAATTGACCTTCCTGGATGGAAGGAAGAATTGTTCGAATGGTTTCCATTTTGAACGATGGAACCTTGAGAAACTTGTTTAGGATCTTGAGATCTAAGATTGGTCTGAATGTTCCCTCTTTTTTGGGAACTACGAACAGATTGGAGTAGAACCCCATCCCTTGTTCTCCTAATGGAACAGGATGAATCACTCCCATTTTTAACAGGTCTTCTACACAATGTAAGAATGCCTGTTTTTTTATGTGGTCTGAAGACAATTGAGACCTGTGGAACCTCCCCCTTGGGGGAAGCCCCTTGAATTCCAGAAGATAACCTTGGGAGACTATTTCTAGCGCCCAAGGATCCAGAACATCTCTTGCCCAAGCCTGAGCGAAGAGAGAGAGTCTGCCCCCCACCAGATCCGGTCCCGGATCGGGGGCCAACATCTCATGCTGTCTTGGTAGCAGTGGCAGGTTTCTTGGCCTGCTTTCCTTTGTTCCAGCCTTGCATTGGCCTCCAGGCTGGCTTGGCTTGAGAAGTATTACCCTCTTGCTTAGAGGACGTAGCACTTGGGGCTGGTCCGTTTCTGCGAAAGGGACGAAAATTAGGTTTATTTTTGGCCTTGAAAGACCTATCCTGAGGAAGGGTGTGGCCCTTGCCCCCAGTGATATCAGAAATAATCTCTTTCAAGTCAGGGCCAAACAGCGTTTTCCCCTTGAAAGGAATGTTAAGCAATTTGTTCTTGGAAGACGCATCCGCTGACCAAGATTTTAGCCAAAGCGCTCTGCGCGCCACAATAGCAAACCCAGAATTTTTCGCCGCTAATCTAGCCAATTGCAAAGTGGCGTCTAGGGTGAAAGAGTTAGCCAATTTGAGAGCATGAATTCTGTCCAAAATCTCCTCATAAGAAGAATCTTTATTGAGCGCCTTTTCTAGTTCATCGAACCAGAAACACGCTGCTGTAGTGACAGGAACAATGCATGAAATAGGTTGTAGAAGGTAACCTTGCTGAACAAACATCTTTTTAAGCAAACCCTCTAATTTTTTATCCATAGGATCTTTGAAAGCACAACTATCTTCTATGGGTATAGTGGTGCGTTTGTTTAGAGTAGAAACCGCCCCCTCGACCTTGGGGACTGTCTGCCATAAGTCCTTTCTGGGGTCGACCATAGGAAACAATTTCTTAAATATAGGGGGAGGGACGAAAGGTATGCCGGGCCTTTCCCATTCTTTATTTACAATGTCCGCCACCCGCTTGGGTATAGGAAAAGCTTCGGGGGGCCCCGGGACCTCTAGGAACTTGTCCATTTTACATAATTTCTCTGGAATGACCAAATTCTCACAATCATCCAGAGTAGATAACACCTCCTTAAGCAGGGCGCGGAGATGTTCCAATTTAAATTTAAATGTAATCACATCAGGTTCAGCTTGTTGAGAAATTTTCCCTGAATCTGAAATTTCTCCCTCAGACAAAACCTCCCTGGCCCCCTCAGACTGGTGTAGGGGCACTTCAGAACCAATATCATCAGCGTCCTCATGCTCTTCAGTATTTTCTAAAACAGAGCAGTCGCGCTTTCGCTGATAAGTGGGCATTTTGGCTAAAATGTTTTTGATAGAATTATCCATTACAGCCGTTAATTGTTGCATAGTAAGGAGTATTGGCGCACTAGATGTACTAGGGGCCTCCTGAGTGGGCAAGACTGGTGTAGACGAAGGAGGGGATGATGCAGTACCATGCTTACTCCCCTCACTTGAGGAATCATCTTGGGCATCATTTTCTCTAAATTTTGTGTCACATAAATCACATCTATTTAAATGAGAAGGAACCTTGGCTTCCCCACATACAGAACACAGTCTATCTGGTAGTTCAGACATGTTAAACAGGCATAAACTTGATAACAAAGTACAAAAAACGTTTTAAAATAAAACCGTTACTGTCACTTTAAATTTTAAACTGAACACACTTTATTACTGCAAATGTGAAAAAGTATTAAAGCCTTAAAAGTATTGCACACCAAATTTGAAAGCTTTAACTCTTAAAATAACGGAACCGGAGCCGTTTTTATATTTAACCCCTTTACAGTCCCTGGTATCTGCTTTGCTGAGACCCAACCAAGCCCAAAGGGGAATACGATACCAAATGACGCCTTCAGAAAGTCTTTTCTGTGTATCAGAGCTCCTCACACATGCATCTGCATGTCATGCTTCCCAAAAACAAGTGCGCAATAGAGGCGCGAAAATGAGGCTCTGCCTATGATTAGGGAAAGCCCCTAGAGGATAAGGTGTCCAATACAGTGCCTGCCGGTTATTTTACATAATTCCCAAGAATAAAATAATTCCTCAAAGCTATGAAGTATTAAAATATGTTTATATATCAATCGTTTTAGCCCAGAAAATGTCTACAGTCTTAAAAGCCCTTGTGAAGCCCTTTTTTTCTTATGTAATAAAAATGGCTTACCGGATCCCATAGGGAAAATGACAGCTTCCAGCATTACATCGTCTTGTTAGAAATGTGTCATACCTCAAGCAGCAAAAGTCTGCTCACTGTTTCCCCCAACTGAAGTTAATTCCTCTCAACAGTCCTGTGTGGAAACAGCCATCGATTTTAGTAACGGTTGCTAAAATCATTTTCCTCTTACAAACAGAAATCTTCATCACCTTTCTGTTTCAGAGTAAATAGTACATACCAGCACTATTTTAAAATAACAAACTCTTGATTGAATAATAAAAACTACAGTTAAACACCAAAAAACTCTAAGCCATCTCCGTGGAGATGTTGCCTGTACAACGGCAAAGAGAATGACTGGGGAAGGCGGAGCCTAGGAGGGATCATGTGACCAGCTTTGCTGGGCTCTTTGCCATTTCCTGTTGGGGAAGAGAATATCCCACAAGTAAGGATGACGCCGTGGACCGGACACACCTATGTTGGAGAAATAGTTTACTGCAGGTCTTACAAAGCCATACATTTTATGACAATACTTTTGATTGTGCTCAAGTGTAACGCTTAACACAATAATTGTAATATGAGTGCAGTGAGCATGCTAATAGTTCTCCCTGCACTATACATTAAACATATAAGTCATGCTAAAAAAAGTATTGTACGTATTATAATGCTTTAGTTAAAATATTTAACCATCCACACGTAACACCAAATTAAGGATTTTTTTCTGAGCGAGGTTGCGCAAAAGATAATGCTCCCTGTGCTATGGATTGTGTTTTACTTAGCCTATAGGGGTTGGGTGGAAAATGTATCTGGTGAGTTATAAAAAAGATGCCCACCATGATACATATCTGAAAAGCTATTGCTCAGTTTTATTTACTATGTTCTTTCCTGCAGTATATTTCTCTGAATGTGTGGGATACAACCTTGTACCTTGCACTGGGTTTCTGATAAGAGACGAGGGAACGGCAGGCTCACTACAAGAAGGGAATTGTGGGAGCAGAGGCAGCCTTCATCAGTAACAAGTGCACAAATTATAGCACTGTCCTGTGACAAGCTGGCAAAAAGCCCACTGCTCACTAAACTCTATTACTGTTTTTTTGTTTGTTTATTGTGACTATCATAGCACAAGTGCTGGTTATTAATGTATTCACCAGTATTCTTGCTTTATTAAACATTTTTACAGCCAGTAAAAAATGTAAATATTCAGCTGTATAATGGACACCAACACAAATTGCACAATACATAAAGCCACCATTGTCATGAATCTGTAAATGCCCACAGCTTCTGTCACAGAGTGCAAAATACCTAGGTTGCAAGATGGCAGCATCTATTATGAAGATGTGGAGCTTGATCATCCAGTACTAACAAGACAATGCCTTATAATGAGCTGCTAGCAAAGAAGGAAAAGCAATAGCTTTGTGGCTAGTTGCCATGCTATTGTAGGTGATGCCAGCTTTTTAATGTCCCTTTATCCCCTTAAGCCTATTGGATGTAGCTACTATGTTAGAGTACTTTGCTCAGCGTACCATGTTGACGTAGTAGCTAAGTTCAACCTTCTGCCTCATGCTGCAGTCCCAGCTGACAGATTTGACAGCTAAGACCGCAACCAGACGCAGAAGGATCTTTTCCTCCATATGGTAAATGGGCGTTGATCGTGCTCCCTTTACCATATGAAGGTAGATAGCAGATGCAAACAGTGACACTCTGTGTCACTGTTTGCATTAGCTTGTGGTGCTGCTGTGGGTGGTGTGGGAAGAAAGGTGGGAGGTGGGCGGTGCATAGCAGGAGGGGGGATTCCATACCTACAAATAAATGAATGTTTAGTGAGGGAGAGATAGGTTCCCTACACTATTGAAAGTGGTGAGGGAGGAGGGTACTCCAAACAATCGGATGGGGGGGGGGAGGGGGAAATCGCTACACAATTTTAAAATATATATATATATAAGACAAAAAACAAAAAACAACAACTTGCAAACTGGGTAACCGGGGAGGGGGGGGGGCTGTTTGTTCGTGTGTGAGAATCAGGGAGGTTGGTGGGTTGATTGTTTATTACTTAAAATCACTCTCAAACACAAACTCTGGTAGTCCAATAATTTCAAATACTGGTTCATATCCTTCCTTCTAGCAGATTTGAGGTGTCAATCTGAGAATTACCATTGGTCTTTGACATCTTGATAGATTATCCTTTTAAAGGGACATTAAAGAACTTGATATTTTAATGTACAATATGTAGTTGTGCATCCTGCTGACTTCCCAAGGGTAACCTTGTTACAAGTCTTTCCCTAAATGGCTTCCACAACAACCATTTGTAAAACTACTCACTTTAGACTTAATGACCATGATTTGCCTTGCTTTCTGTAGATTCAAGCCCAGATTGGCTCATCCAAGGAAAGCAAGTTATTAGTGAAGTTTGGCTTCTGAAAAACAATTGCAGCAAATAAGATGTTAATTTGTTTTAAAAATGTATAGACATGGCTGTTTAGACAGAAATGTCTTATAATTAAAAAGTGTTTACTGTTCCTTTAAGGAACTTTGTGGTATTTCCTTCTTGTTTCCTAAACTCAAAAACATATTTTTATATATATGCAATCAAGTCTGCTAGAAAAGTCTCAAAGTTACAAGCCCTCTCAATAGACAAACCATATTAAGCCTTTCATTGGGGCAAGGTATTTCTTAAGACAGTTCCAGACTTCCTGCCTAAAAAAGTTAGTTTTAGACTTTCACATTTCCACAATTGAAACTTAATGAAAGGCCACTCAACAAATTGGATATAGTTGAATGTTTACATATCTCTGTGACGAGGACTCATGAAATCTGAAGAACAAATAAGTTATTCCTCATGGGCCGTCGACAGGACCTGGTTCCAGCCAAGACCACAGTATATCTCTGGACTGTACAAGGCTTATAGATAGAACTTCCAGTTCCAGAAGTGATTTAAGCTCACTCATCTACGACTATTGCAACTTCCTGTGCACTAAAGGCAGATGATACTCATACAAAAATCCGTCAAGCAGCCATCTGGAAGACTCCACACACATCTGTCTCTCACTGCAAGTTTTATGTTCTGCAGTCTTACTCTCTGAAGCTTGGTTGAACATTTTTGCCTTCTGTTATGTTTCAATGAAATATTTATTTGTGCAATTATTTAGACTGTTATTTTTATATAATCTAATTTTATTACTGCTTTGTACTATCACTGGAAGGTATTACCATGGCTAAGCTAATTTGATTAATTTACAACCATAAATACACCAATTTCCATCTCATGCATCACATCCCTGGAAAATACTCACCAGGTTAATTTTCCTATTAAACTTTCCACCTTTTAAATGAATATAACTAGGATTAGGTGGGTTAACAGCTCCATTGTGGCATCTATGAGATTGGGAATGTTTAGTTCTGTCCACTACCAACAGGAGGAGGGGGTCTCACTGGTGACTATTAACCTCAATCAAGAGATTGTCAGCAACATTGCTAATAACACTGTCTAATAAAATGTATTTAAAAAAAAAAAAAGCACAAAAAAGTTATAAGAACTCAAATATATGAGTACTTTAACATACAGATGTATATATATATATATAGATATATATATATATATATATATACACACACACAATAACTATTAGAAAAGATTTGGAACATAAAAATTAATGTACCATATGAAAGATATTGAATCAAGCACTCTTTAAATAATGAAATGGATATATGTTACATACATAGTAGGTAGAAAATCTCTGACCAATATAATAATAAAGAATACACGCAATTTATTGAACACAAATATGGGAGATCTATAGTAATATAATTAACTATTTGAATCCCAAGGAACTAATAGTCACATAGGTGTATATAATACCACAAACAACATGTGATGCATGAGCATATGACAATATATTACCCTAAAGATGTGCACACCTTGTAGCAAATTATATATATATCGTTCTTATGGTACCTGACACATACTACACCCAAGCTGTATACACGGTACCCAAGTATATACAAGGGATCAATACCGAACAGGTAAGTGGCTGGGTTCTAAGTATTGAGAGGTACTAAGAAAGAGCAAGGTTACTTGTATTAGCATACATATACAATAAAACAGCCACAGGGAATACATGCAAAAGCCAAATATATCATGTGTTAATATACAGCGGAACAGCAATCAACAAGCATGCTGGATAAAGTATAATGCAAACAGAGTCATTCCAGGTTGACCCTTCACACACAGCAGCATTGCCATAAAGAGTATGAGTGCAAGATATGCAAAAGCAAGCAGATGTGATGAGTAGTAGCAACAGAGCAGACAGTTCTCGAATCAGCAGGATAGCGTGATAAGCAAACAAAGTCAGACCGGGCTGACCCTCCACTTGATGCGGTATTGCAAAGACAGTTCAGTCACTATCCAAATTGTGTATATATTTGTGAGCACTTATCTGTATGCAGAAGTAATATTCTGGTGTCTGCTGTAAAGATATTAGGCTGCTCTTGTCAATAGTTTTCCGTTGTTTCCTTTCTGAAGGCTGCTACGCATAACAGTGCTCTACACGCCGAAACAGCATGACGTGAATCAGTTGCATGTTCTCTTCCGGGTATGTCACATGCACAAACGATCCAATGCCTACGATCTTGATCGTTTCACCCACAATGCCATGTAATAGACAGGGCTTCCTCAGGGCAGATGGATCACAGCCCTACTAGGAGGGGTTATAACGGCAACAGGCTCCTCCCATAATACCCATTTAGGTATTTTTAACTTTAAAAATTTGCATGAAGAAAAAATATATACACCAAAAAACATAATAAAATATACTATATACATAGTTCCAAAGAGCGTTATTATTACTAGCCAATTAGGTTAAACATAGCTTCTAGGAGATCACATAGCTGATAGAAAGTAAAATGCAATCTGTTAGCTATGTGTTACTCAGTAACAGAACAGTGGATTGCAATTGCGGTGTCAGGGAGAACTAGATGTAAACAACAAAATGTTGCAAAAAATTACAAAGAATTAGTATAATATTCAGTTCAAAAACTCTTTATTTGAAACATATACAAGATGTTTCAGATGAAACTAGCCCTGTCTAATTTTTCATTAAGTCCTGCTGGGGAAAGTGTGTTCAGGGTAAAGATCCACTTGCACTCTTTTTGGAGGTGACATTTATCGTTATCCCAACCTCTTCCATGTAGGATCCCTTTATCAATCCCTGTGAACCGTAAGCAGCTGGGATTGCTCTTATGTTTTTCTTGGTAGTGTCTGGCAATACTGCTTGTTTGAATTTCACCTTATATCATCACGATGCTCTTTAATACGGTCCTTAAAATCCTTTTAGTTTTGCCCACGTAAAACGCCGGGCATGAGCACTCTAAGAGATATACAACCCCTTCAGTATTACAATTAAAGAAGTGGTTGATGCGAAAAGATTTAGTACAGTTGCCAGAAAATACCTTGGTTCTTTTCATGTATTCACATGTAACACACTTTCCGCAGGGAAAGTTGCCATTCGGTATATGTTTTTTAAGCCAAGTACCTTCTTGATTAGTAGATTTAAATTGGCTTTCGGCCAGGTTATCTTTAATATTCTTAGCTCTTTTTGCTGTCAGGCTAGGGTAAGCCCCCACCTCTTCGGCTATGTTAGCATCACTAAGCAAAATTGGCCAATGCTTCTGAAGGACTGACCTAATGGTATGCCAGTGACAGTTAAACGTTGTAGTAAGACGTATCACTGATTCTGATTTTTTTGTCTTTTTGAACAGGAGATCATCCCTTTTCGTTTTCCTCGCAAAAGTCATTGCTTTTTTAATTTTACGTTGCGAGTAGCCTCGCTCAAGAAATCTGTCTTGCATCATTTTTGCATGTTCGTCAAACTTCTCTTTTGAAGAACAATTGCGTCGTAAGCGCAGGAATTGTCCTTTCGGAATTCCTTCGATAAGATGCTGAGGGTGGTGACTGCTGGCAAGAAGCAAACTATTAGTGGCAGTGGCTTTCCTGTAATTTTCAGTAACAAGAACATTGTTAATGTTCAGATCATTCTGATTCAGAGTATCAACAAATTTTAATAACTCCAAACGGTCACCTTCCCAAATGAGAAATACATCGTCCACATATCTCAGCCAAAAGTTTACATGTTTGACAAATAACTCATTTTGGTAGACTATATCCATTTCTCATTTTCCTAAATGCAAACAAGCATACGTGGGGGCGCATGTGGCCCCCATAGCAGTTCCCCTCAGTTGTTTATAGATTTTTTTAATGAACATAAATACGTTATTATTCAGAATAAATCTCAATAAGTCAATAACTAGTTCCGTATGCTTGGAGAATGTGGTGCCTCTGCTCAACAGAAAACTTTCGCAAGCCTCTATGCCAATATCATGAGGGATACTGGAATAGAGTCCTTCTACGTCCATTGTGACCAAAAAAGAGTCCTTTGCAACTGGCATATCATTAATTTTCTTCAGAAAATCTGTTGTGTCCAGGACAAATGAAGGTAATGTCACTAGAAAAGGACGTAGAGCAAATCTATGTAATGGCCTAGATGTTCAACAAGACTACCAATGCCAGAAATGATGGGACGCCCTGGAGGATTTTTCAAGTTCTTATGGATTTTAGGTATGCAATAAAAAATAGGCATAACCGGATTATCAACCATCAAATATAAAAATTCCGTATTGGTTATAGTCCCATCATTTCTGGCATCATTAAGGATTGTGAATAATTTCGACTGTAGAGTAGGTATAGGATTGAAGCCCAGTCTTAAATACTGATTTTTATCAGATACTTCCCTACAGTACATAGTTTCATCCCACAAAACGACATTTCCCCCTTTATCCGCCGATTTAAGCACGACGTTGGGGGCCTCTTTGAGCTCTTTTAGAGTTTTTCGTTCTTTTCTAGACAAATTGTCATTAACAATGCCAATAAGTGACAGTCCTTGAATATCCCTCTCCATTAGTTTAACAAATAGATTCACAGGAGGGGAAAATGACAGTTGTGGCATATACGTGGATCTTTTTTTAAAATGAGAAGACGCCAGAAATTAATCATCTTTAGAAGTTGATTCTTGGTACAATTCATTTAAATCTTGCAGTGCCAACCTGTCCTCAGTAGAAAGACTTAAATCTTAAATCAGATTCTTAGTTTTGTTTTTAAACATTTGGGAAAGAACAACTTTCCGTGCAAATCTATGAAGGTCTTTCAAAAAAGTAAATCTATCAAACCCATTAGATGGACAAAAGGACGGTCCTTGTTTTAAAACACTAAGATGACAATTATTAAGTCTGAATGAGGACAAGTTAATCACTTGCAAGTTATCAGCAGGAGGTGACATATTCAGTAGGGCCTCCTGCCCCTCCGACCCCTCGGTCTGTAGTTCTGCTGTCTCTCTGAGCTCCTGCTGAACTCCCTGTTTCTGGTTTGTCGGTAAGGATACCGTCTTCCTCCAGTATTTGTACCTATCCCTATTCCATCTCTTCCTGCCCCCCCTCCTTCTTGTGGGGGAGTGGGGCCAGGGCGCGTCTTGTTTTTTGACACCCTAGTGTCAGGTTCTGAATCTGAACAATCAGTTCCAGAATCATAAGATCCACGCAACTGCCTATATACCTGTTTTTTCCTATAATCTTCCGGGTCTCTAACCAATTTTCTACCCTTTCTCAACTTAATCTCTGATTGCAACCTTGCAATCTGATCCTTCATCTCACTGTTAAGTTTCGCAAAGTTAGAATTCTGCTCAAAACCATTAAAAATAGTGAGGGCTTCATCAACCTCAAGTTTTGTTTTTTCAAGTCGCTCTTTATTTCTG